>NC_050579.1:36820993-37070993 GCF_011100635.1 Trichosurus vulpecula
AATTTCTTAAGCTAACTACCTTTGAACTTTTAAGTTTGAACCTCCTCTTTTCAGAGACTCTGTGTGAGTGTGTGTGTGTGTGTGTTTGTGTGTGTGTGCGTGTGTGTGTGCCAGGAGAAAGTGTGCTCCCCTAATTTGGGGAGGGTATTGTTTTGTAACTATTTTTGCTATACCTTCTCAGTAAATACCCTTTTGCAAAAGCTAGTTTATGTCAACTGGTTAGTTGATATTGTGGAACACATTGGATAGGGACCCATGAGCGATAGTTCCAAAAGCCCCAATCTCTAAGGGTAGAATCCTGAGAACAGCAGTTATTTTCGTCTGGGAACCAAACCTGCCAGTGCCTGTGGGGATAGGGAGAGTGAACTCATATAATGTATTACATATGTAATGTAAAGGAATATTGGAGGATGGAAGCAATAATTCACCTGCTAGATAAACTATCTACAGAGTAACATTAATGGGATGGAGCCTGAGCAGGGAGGGCCTAAATAGTAGTGTTCTTCTCTGTTTTGCTCCCTCTGGCATTTTATTGGTGGTGGTGGTGGTATTACTTATGGGTTGCTGATGTTGCTGTTTGTCCTTTATTCCCGAAGAGGACCGTGACATCAGGGAAGTGATACCATGATTTGCAAGAGAATTGGATTTAAGTGAAGGGGGCGCTGTGCAAAGTCGCCAGCCTCACTTTCTCCTCTAGAGCCATCTTGGTCTAATGGCCAGATATGGATCAGGGTGACTGGAGATGGCCCAGGATGTGGTGGGGGTCCTTGGCCTTTTCAAGCTAAGGTCTTTAACAGGTCTTGGTTTGCCTGAGGCAGCACCCATTCAGTGAAAATAAATAAATACAATTATGGAACCTATGATTTCATGGCTATTGAGAACTCCCAGTGAAGAAATTCCCCCTTACCAATTCAGATAGGCAACCACTTTGTAATTTATAGTCTTGGAGAGTTACCTGGGGTGGGAGAGGCACTGAGATGTTAAATGAAGGACCCGATGCACTTAAAAATCACAACTAATTGCTATTAGTGTCAGAGATGGGACTTGAACAGCTGCCTGCCCATCTGCCATTGAATTAATTTGTACATGTTTTGTATTTACTTGTCTGGGCATATATTGTATCCTCCCAGGAGAATGTGAGCTTCTTGTGGGCTGGGACTATTTGTTTTAATTTTGTATTCCAATGCCTAATCCAGTGCCTGGTGCATAGTGGGCCCTTAATGAATGCTAATTAGATGGATGCATGAATTCATACATACATGAACAATTTTTTTTAGTTGTTTTTGTATCCCTAGCAAAGTGCCTTGCACAGTGTAGGCACTTTATATAAACATTTGGTGATAGTGGGACAAACATTTTACAGATGAGGAAACTGAGGCCCAGAAAGGTTAAATAACTCACCTAAGGTCCCACAGATGGTAAATGTCAAAAGTGGGATTAGCACTCCTTATTATCTCATACAAAATCCTGTTGGGTGCTCAAAGCCATTGAAAGGTCTTCATTGCCTAGCCCCCTCCCACCTTTCCCATCTTCTTACATCTTACTCCCGTTTTTTCTTATCTTTTATTTTTTTCTGAGACAAGTATCAATGAATTTATACATAAATAAAAGGATTCTGCATATACAAAATCAATACTTCCAAAATTAAGAGAATAGGAGTTGATATGAAACAAATATTTGTAATAAATATGAGATACACATGATGATATAAATAAAATTAATGCATACTCCCCAGTGGTCAGATGACAGAGACAATATGAAAAAGGAAATATAGATTAATGCTAATATGAAGAGATATGGTAATTCCCTAATAATCAAAGAAATACAAACCAAGACCACCTTACAATATTATCTTATATCCACCAGAAGGACAAAAATAGCAACAAATGACAAAATTCAAAATTGACATGACTGTGGGAAAACAAGTATTCCAAACTATTTTTGGTGGGATGCTGGACTGATGCAAACTTTTGGGAAGGGAATATCTTTTATTTTTCAATTAACAAGCATTAATTTTTTCTCCTTCCCATCTCCCTCAGTTTAAAAGAAACAAAGAAAAAACAAAATTCTTGTAATACCTATGCATAGTCAAGCAAAATAAATTCCCAGATTGCTCATCTCTCCTTCTGCACTCTGAGTCCACTACTTCTTTGTCAGGAGGTGGGCAGCAGGCTGCAGCAGCAGCCCTCTGGAATAATGGTTGCTCACTGCATTAGCAAAGTCTTTGTGGCTTTCAAAGTTGTTTATGTTTATAATGAGACAAGGCTTTATTTATTAAGAGCCTACTGTAATGCTTCTTTTTTTAGTCTTATTTTTATTGGCACCCTTTGTTTTGACAGCCCCTTCATTTCCAAACATCTCTTTCCTCACTGCCCTGTCTAGCAAGCCATCCTCTGTTACAAAAAATAGAAAGGAAGGGGGAGGGGAAGCATTTGGGCAAAGCTGGCAAACCTCATCCACCCTGGCTGACAGTATATGCACTTCTCAATGACCTTCCTTCTAATGGCTACTCCATGTTTGCAGACATTAGCCCAAACTGTCTACAGAAGCATATCTTTTCATATTCTTGAAGTTCAGGCTTTCCTCTTGGCTCTTCATACAGCTGTTTCTGAGAGACAAGACACACACATCCTTCCAACATGTCTTCACAGTGAGCCTTTTCTCGATGGGTCTCACCTTTCCATTATCTCCTTGTTGCACTGGGCTCTGTCATCACTGGCCATGAGAATGCAGATCCGCGGAATACCAAAGGGGCTGCTCATCCAGTGTACTGTCATGGTCTTGTCTTCAGTTACTAATTAGTGGTTATATTATCATAGATTCCTACGATCCTCCAGTTGGAAAGAATCCCAAGGGAGGGTTAGAAGAGAACTTTGGGGTGGGGGCAGGGGGGTGAACTTTCTGATTATTGCTAATATGGGTTTGGGGAAAGTCAAGCAAACCTGAGAGGCAGGTGGTAACTATGACCCACAATTGTTCTGGGGCCCAAATGAGATAACATATGGAAGGTGCTTTGTACATCTTGAATCATATGCAAATGCTAGCTACATAATCAATCAACTAGATTTATTAAGTGGCTGTTAGGTACCACACAGATGTTCTGGGTGCTGGAGATACAAACAATGAAACTGGGAGAGAGAGAGAACAAGTCCATATGTAGGTATATACAGAATAAATGTAAATATAAAGAGAATCGATATATGATAGTCAAATGTGACTGTGGTTTGTGGAAGAGGGGACAAGCAGTCCTTGCCAGATCACACTCATTTGTCAGACTGGTCAATAGGGGAAAACTGAGGAGGTATAGAAGGGGTTACTAGGTGGCACAATGAATAGACAGAATGCTAGGCTTGAAGTCACATCTTCCAGAGTTCAAATCTGGTCTCAGATGCTTCCTACCTATGTGACCCTGGGCAAGTCACTTAACCCTGATTGCCTCAGTTTTCTCATCTACAAAAAGAAGGAAATGGCAAACCACTCCAGTATCTTTGCCAAGAAAACCCCAAATAGGGTCACGGAGAATTGGATGCTACTGAAACAACTGAATAACATTGTAGAGAAAAACCATTTAAAGCTTGAAAGGACCTTATAATCAATCAATCAATCAGCAAGCATTGATTAAGTACCTACCATGTGCTATTCACTGTGCCAGGCACTGAGGACACACAGATACAAAAATGAAATGACTTCTGCCCTCGAGGAGCTTCTATTCTATCAGAAGGAACACTCAACAGACTGTTTAACCCCCTTATTCTAATATTGACTCTGTTGGTAATCTCTAACTTATCCTGTCTATAGCTTGTTTGTGTACAGTTATTTGCATGGTGTCTCCCCCATTAGACTTTGAGCTCCCTGACAGCAAGGACTGTCTTTTGCTTTTCCTTCTGTCCCCAGCCTTAACACAGTGCCTGGCACATAGTAGGTGCTTAACAAATATTGATTGATTGATTAATCCAGCCTTTTCATTTTATAGGTGGGAAACTGAAGCACAGAGAGCTGAACTAGCTTGCTTAAGATCACCCAGGTGTAAGTGACAGAGCTGAGATTTGAACTCAGGTCCTGGTTTACCACACCCCACCTCAACTCCTACCCCTTCCACTCAATAAGCTCCAGTGGCTCCCTATTACCTCAAGGATCAAATGTAAAATTCTCTGGTAGGCATACGAAACTCTTCCCAACTTAGCGCCCACTCACCTTCCTAGTCTTTTTTATTCTTTACACCCCTCCATGTACTCTTCAGTCCTCTTCCTCATCTTCTTCTCCTCCTTCTCCTTCATCTTCTTCTCCTCCTCTTCCTCCTCCTCTTCTCCCTCCTCCTCCTCCTCCTTAGTCATCATCTTCTTCTTTCCTTAGTGCTTAGCGCAATGCCTGGCACATAGTAAGGGCTTAATAAACATTTATTGACTGACTGATTTCTACCTCTCTATACCAACTGGTTTCTTCTGAATGACATTCATTTCTTTCCCTGGGTTTCCATCTCTAGAACTTGTCCTTTTCTGCCCCTGAGCAGAGGAATTGAAGGGATTTTGCTGCCATTTTAGTGCTTGTAAGTGGCATTTGGTGATAATGATTAAAGCAGAAGGGCCTCACCATCACTAGGCAAATATTTATTGTCTGTCCTGATTCTGCCTAAGCTCTGCAGAGGACACACACAAACTCGAGATGCTCCTGCATCTACTAGGTTGCATTCTACTAGGACTGGAGTTCTTAACCTGGGGTCCTTGAACTTTGTAGAAAGTATTTTAATCATTATGTTTTTTAGATTAAGTGACTTGCCCAAGGTCATACAACTATGAAGTATCTGAGACCTAATTTGAACTCAGGTCCTCCTGACTCCAGGGCTGGTACTCTATCTACTGCACCACCTTGCTGCCTTGATCATTGGATTTCAATATTAATCATTTCCCCTTATAATCCTGTAGATTTTCTATCATACATTTTGAAATATTATCCTGAGAAGAGGTGGGTAGGCTTCACCAGACTGCCCCAGGGATCCAGAACACATGAAAAAATTAAGAATCTCTAGACTAATGAGAAGCAGTGTTCATCAGGGAAGGATAGCCAAGGAAAGATGTCTAGATCTGGGGTGATGGAGAAGGTGAGGGGAGTCGTGCAGCTTATGGGTATCTCCACATAAGCCACGTGGATCTCTCCATGCCTTACACGCCAACGAAAAGGGTCTCTTGGTTTTAGCAGCAGCTTCTTATCTTGGTTTTCTACAAAGCCCTTTTAGGCCCGCAGTGGGCTCTGACAGTGGCACGTAGACAACCACACACACGTACACACACACACATGCACACACACACACACACACATGAGTGTGCATACACACATGTATACACACATATACACATACACTTGCTTCATCCTGCCTTTCTAACCTTATTACACATTATTCCCCTTTGTGTATGCTACAGTCCAGCCAACATGGCCTTCCTCACGCATGGAAGTCCTAGCCTCTGGGACTTGGCACAAGTCATCATCCCTTTTTCTGCCTCTGGCTTCTGTAGAGCCAGTGACCTGAGGTCACAAAGTGAATAAGCCCCAGAGTTGACCCTTGGCTAAGGGTCTCTGGCCCCTCCCTAACTCTCTCTACTACCCCACACTGCTACCACCACCAAGCCAGCTCTGCCCCAGCTACTTGTTAGGAAGTGTCCTGTTCCTAAAATAGCTTCTACTGAAAAATGACTTTTAGCCTTGAGCAATGATGCCTCATGGTCGTGCTAAGTTTTTCCTGCTCGACAGGCTAGACAATCTGGATGCCTCTTCCGCCTTCAGGACCAAGTTCCTCATCCTGTGGGAGGGTTTAGTTCCACTTTGCAGATGGAAACAGATGAAGAGAGGAAATGTCATGATGCAGTGAAACTGTCTGAGGAATTCTGAGGCCTGGCATCCATATATGCTGTGTGACTTCAGAGAAGTCACTTCTCTTCTCTGGGCTCGTCTCTTTTTCTGTAAAATGAATACACTGGATGAGCCCAGGGTTTCCTAACATTTTTGTGTGTCTCCTGTTTGGACAGTCAGTCTGGAGAAACCTCTAGACTCCTCAGAATAATATTTTTAGATGCCTAAAATACACAGCACTACAAGGGAAAACAATTGTTTTGATACAAATAAAATTCTCTTAAAATTATTTTTAAATGATCAAAACATTCCAAAAATGAATCCATGGACCCCCAGGTTAAGAACCCCTAAACTGGGTGGTCTTTTAAGAGCTCTTCCTTTTCTGACCTTCTGTTACAGTGGGATCAAATAGAAACAGGCCACTGAACTGTATAAAAGGATCCCTGTAGGCCACCTGCTGACTTAGAAAACTACATATTAACATTATCTATGCTCTATTGTATTTTTATTTACTTTGTTAAATTTTCCTAATTACATTTAAACTTGCTTTCAGTGGCACTCAGGAGTGTTGTTGTCCACATGTTCGATGCCTCTGTTCTAGATTATCGGACCAAGATCATATAGGAAGGGGTGGGGGGAACTGGAGTTAGAACTCTGATCTTCCAAAACTGCAGGGTTGGGCTCTTGCCTCAACTTCAGGACTACTCTTTTGGATTTGCAGAGGGGCAAAAATCTGGCCTCCAGGGGTTATGAGGGCCTGGACCTATGATTTCTTGGGTCTAGGGAGATCCCAGTGAAAAGCTCCATCAAAGTAGGTAGGTACCTCCTTTGTATCTTACAGTCCTGGAAGGAGGGAGGAAAGGAAGGAAGATAGGACGGAAGGTAGGAAAGAAGGAAAAAGGAAGGAAGTAAAGAAGGAAGGAAAGTAAAGAAAATGAAGAAAGGAAGGAGGGAGGGAAAGAAGGAAAGCAGGGGAAAAGGAAGGAAGGAGGAAGGAAAAGGAGAAAAGGAAGGAAGGAGAGAAAGAGAAGGGATTAAGGAAGGAAGGAAAAAAGAAAGGAAGGAAGGAAAGAAAGAAAAAAGGAAGGAAGGAAGGAAAAAGAAAGAAAAGAAGGAAGGAAGGAAGAAGGAAGGAAAAAAGAAAGGAAGGAGACAAAACTGTTTTAGTGCTTACTATGTGCCAGGTGCTCTGCTAAGCACTTTATCTCATATTTTCCCATTTGATCCCCACAACAATCGTGTTACTATCATCTCCATTTTACAGCTGGTAAAAATAGAGGCAGACAGGGGTTAAGTGATTTGCCCAGGGTTCCACAGCTGGTATGTAGCAGAGATAGAGCTTGAATCTGTATCTTCCTGGCTCCAAGACCAGCTTTCTAGCTGCTTTAGCACAGTGTTTCTCAGGAAGTTATTATTAGAATATGAGTTCCCTGAAGGCAGGTACAATTTTTGTCTTTCTTTGCATTCCCTGCAAATCAGTACAGTGATGGGCACTTAATAAACAATAAATGTTTCTTGGAACCACCTCACACCATTTTAACTTTCATAACTGAGAACACATCTCTATCAACTAATTAATTAAAAGACCTTAGAATGAATGTGAAAAGGCCTTCAAACTAGAATGATCATACAGAAGAATTGGGTTTGGACAGACCAAAGAAACTGGACTATACCACACTGGATTGTCTATAAATGATCGAGTTGAAAAGAAGGTAAATTCCAAAGACTGGAGTGAAAGTAGCGTTCTAGCTGGTCCTCCTGAGAAGAAAATACCTGAGTGGTGGGGTGGGGGAGGGGTGGAAGTGGTCATGTCTCCTATATTTACCTCTACCTGCTTTGACCAGAGAAGGCCTTTGACAGTTTTGAAGGGTTTGGAGGATGCCCATTTTCCAATCAGTGTCCTAACATCATACCCAATGACAGACGAGATCATCATCTTCCCATCCCCAGAGCAGCTGGTGGCAGTGTCTGCATCATTGGGAACCAGGGACAGACCAGATTCATGACCAGTGAAGGAGCCCAGTAAAGAGACTATTCCATGCTTCAGGAGAATTTCTTGAGCACTCCATGAATGGGAGCAAAGAATTTTTAGTAATGAGGAACTGTGAGTTACCCCTTAGCCATGAGTGTTCTGTAAGCTGAATCTCACTTTCCCCTGGACTACATGTGTATTGGTGGGAGAGTGCGTCATAGGTTTGGGTTTTTTTGTGGCTGGAGGGGATATTTTGTACCAACTATTTTTAGTGCGCCACCTTTATAAATAGGTCTCTAAATTTAGGCTGGCTGACTAAAATGCTTCTCAGTTGATAATCTTGGGGGAAATACTGGTAAAGGCTCAGGCCAGGGGCATTAGAGAAATTATCTCTGACCCTTCAGGGTTACCCCTAGAACCCTGAGGGGGAGATGTGGCTAGTCTAGCTCTGGGAACCCAATTCACCCCCTGAGTGGGACTGAGCGATGGGAGAAGAACCCTCAGATCTTACATGGACTACAATAACATAATATGTAATTTCTCTTTCTTTACTCAAAAGCATGTGAGGTTTAAAGCAACCTGAAACAATGAGGTGAACCCAGGAGGATTTCTTGGCTTAGAAACCTGACTTCTGTGCTATGGATTCTTACAGTCCTGAAGGGAAGGAACTTTTTGGAGGACCCGGGGGATCCAAATACCTTCATCTCCCCATTATCTGCATGCAGCTTCTCCACATTGTGGATTGCCAATTTTTAATTGGTAATTTCTCCTTTATTGGTAATTTCTCCTTATCATTCAGCTTATCTCCACTAAGAGTGTAGAAACTCATTTTGTCTCAAAACACCCATTGGCATCACTGAGATTTCCTTCTCTGTTAAGAGGAAGCATAGTGTAGTGAGCAGAGGGTACGTATCTGAAGCCAGAGCTTGGTTTGCCTTCAGATCTTGTCTCTGCTGGTAACTATTTGGGAAGTTTGCACCTTGGTTTCCTCCAGCCATAGTATTCTGAGAAATCTGTTGCTGTAAAAAGCCACAATTTTAGGTTATTTATTCATTAGGATGTCTATACCACTGCTTCCTTTTGCTAAGGTTGTTATTCTAGAGTTAGTAGCAACAAGCAGTGTATGTGTGTGAGTGTGTGTGTGTGTGTGTGTGTGTGTGTGTTTGTGTAGAAATAAATGATGTGGATTTTGGAAGCAACCATCCCATTCTACTCTGAGGTGATGGCAAGAACGTTGAGCCAGAAGTCTAGAGAACTAGGTTACCACCTTGATTTCACCACTTACTTCAGGGAAAATCACTAAACCTTTATGAACTTTGTTTTTTGAAGTTTGGGGATTGTATCTCTTCTGCCTGCCTCCTAGGCTTGTTGGGAAGGTCAAAAGAGACAGTGCCTGTGGGTTTGCATGTTGCAATCGCAAAGTTCTTTACCTAGGTGAGCTATCCTGGTTATCTTTAGAAGGGGTGACTTAAGGTGAATCATCGCAAGGGTTAGCACAGACCTTGGAGCATTTCAATTTATTGCCTCGAAAATGGCAAGCACCTCTTACATAACCACATCCCTGCAATTGAAGAACGTTAATAGCCATCCCTGGCATTTGTAAATAGTGTCGTTGGCTTTGGATTACAGTAGCTTTGAGTTTTCACCAGGAGTATTGTAGTGTCTTTTTTTTAAACTGATCTTCACTTCTTTAGTCTTTAGAAGGGAGAAGGGGAGAGGAGAATGACAAAAGAGAAAGAAGTTAAAATTGCAGCAGACCCTTTCTCAATAGACAAGACAAAACTCAAGGATATGAGTTTTCAAAAGAAGAAATGCAAACTACCAATAAGTACTTGAAGATATGCAGGATCACTAATAATCAGAGGCATTAAAATTAAAAGAAGCCTGAGGTTTTACCTCATGCTCCTTAAGTGAGCAAAGATGCCAAAAGATGGTAAAAGATGCTCAAAAAATTCTTTGTTGGAGGAGCTATCAGAAGACATATAAACTACTCTAGTGTTGGTAGGCCTGTGAAGTGATTCAACCATTCTAGAAAATATTGGAATTATGCAAGAGACATGACCTTTTGAACCTGAGATTCCACTAATGGAACATATTCCAAGAAGGTTATTGACAGTACGAGAAAACCTACACGTACACAAATAGTTTTGGCAGCAATGGAAAGGACAATGGAGAGAGCACTGGCTTTCTAGCCAGAAGCTCTGGGTTCAGATCTCACCTCTGATGCTTTGTACATGTGTAACCTTGGGCACACCATTGCCCACCTCTCTGGGCTCCATTTTCATCATCTGTAAAATGATAGGGTTGGACCAGGTGTCTCTCACAGCTCTGGATATGGGCATTGTTTGTGACAATAAAAGACTAAAAACAAAATATGTGCTCGTAATTCTCCTCCTCCCCCTCCTCCTCCTCCCCCTCCTTCTCTTCTTCCTCCTCCTCCTCCTCCTTTTCTTCCTCCTCCTCTTCCTCCTCCTCCTTCTTCTTCTTGTTTGTTTCTTTTGTATCTTCAGTGACTGTCAAAGGGTTGCCTCAGTCAAACTGAGACCTGGGAAGGACCTTAACTTAAAAAGGCCAAGGTCTTTGCATCTGGGGCCATCTCCAGTCCTCCTGATCTATATCTGGCCACTGGACCCAGATGGCATTGGAGGAAAGAGTGAGGCTGGTGACCTTGCACAGCCCTCCCTCACTTTAATCCAATTCACTTGCACATCATGGCATCACCTCCCTGAAGTCATGGTTCTCTTTGAAAATGAAGGACAAACAACAACAACAGCTCATCAAAGAGTACGTGCTTAATGAATGCTTGTTGATTGGTTGGTTAGAAAGCATAACTCACTCCAGAAAGATAAAATATTGAATGTAATTATATATGTATGTACAGGGTGTTCCTAAAGTCTGGACACATAGGCAAAAATGCATATTTTCAAGAAATGAAATGAATGAAATTTTCAACCACATTTTATTTAATTGGAATATTAACAAATAACATCTTCAGTATGACTTCTATCATTTGTGATGCAAAAGTTGATGCTCTTTGCAAGATTCACGTGAATGCGATGCAATAACTCCACACTGATGTCAATTTTCCTGTGTGTCCAGATTTTAGGGATACCCTGTAGATATGATATATAGATAGACAATTATATAGCATAGGTATTGTATGTATAGACACAATCACGAATATGGTTTGTAAACAAATGTAAATATTATATACAGACCATCAGATATGTATATAGATAGCCATATAGAGATAATATACGTAGATCTTATATGTATAGAGATAAAATAGGTATAGATATATAATTATGTAGATATAGAGAAATAATTATGTGTATGTGTATTTAGATAAATATATGTGTAGGTGGTATATAAGTCGGGACAACCATGTAGATAGATATATGTATATAGACAAAGTCTGTATAGATGTCATATAGATAATTATGTATATACAGATACATGTATCTAGATGAGCATATATGTAGATATCATAATGAGACAAATATATGTATAACTATTATATATACAAATATACATACATATCTGCACTCTATCCTCCACATGCACACCTATACAAATATAAATTTGTTTGTTCTTGGAAGATGGGTGGGGAAAACAGTGTCTGTCCTTCTTGGGTGTGTCTCCCAACACTGCCACATTTCCTTTTTCCTCCTTCCACCTTAGCTTCTGGTACTGAAAGTGAACCTCCTGCCAAGAACTCAGGAGAGCACATGGCTTGCCCTGCTCCACGGCTGCCCTCCAGCGCAACAATGAACTGGAATGTCTACTCTCCACCTATCTTTAATGAGATTCCTTCCACCCATGTTACCAGACTGTGCTGTGCCCTCCTATTGCCCCCTTCAGCAAGAGGAAATATGCCTCGTGGTTCTTCTCCTTCCTCTGAGTTGCCACATAAAGTCAGAGGAATGAATGTAATTCATGTAAAATTATGATAATGAGGCTGGGATGGAACAAACAGAGAAAGGGCGAGAAGCAACAGCTAACTGTGGGTGCTTTCCATTTGGCTTGGCTTCATTAAGTATCTCCCCAAGGAACCCTCACCCTGCCTTTGGGAGTAGGAGGTGTTGGTAACAATGAAATGAGGGGCGGTTGAGAAGTATGCATACAATAGAATATTCTTGTGCAATACCAAATGAGATATGAGGGAAGTCAAAGAAACATGGCAAGACATATGAATGGATGCAGAGAGAAGTAAATAGAACCAGGTAATATACACAAACAATAAGCATTTATTAAGGACCTACTAATCTCCAGGCATTTATTTAGCACCAATTATGAACTATTTAAATTCAAAACGAGGGGACTCTACTTGTTATTTAAACAAGATATTGAAAATAAAGAATGGACAACAGAACTGTGTTGATACTGATGATAATAATTTCATCCACAAATTTAATCATTGTAAATTAATTGTCACAACAAGGAAACCAAAAGAACCCGGAAAGCTCCTTAGTGAATAAACAACTGACCTACTTGCAAGATGAGTAGAAATGGTTGCCGAAGGTAGCACCAGGTCAGAATATAAACTAGTGGATAAACCCTTGTAAAGAATGGTGATAATGGACAATTGTGAGCAGCATTATCTCATAGAGCAAGAAGAGGTGATGGAAAGTAAAAAGCAATTTAAAGAAATCATGGCAAATATCCAACTAAGCAAAGGGCATCATCCCAGGAGCATCACCTTGGATGCTTTTGAGAAATTGCAAAGCTCATTTACTGACTGCGATTTTCCTATGGAAGCAAAGGCCTACATTTTCTTTTTTTACTTGAATTTTTTTATATTAAACATTATTAAATTTTTTCCAATAATATTTTATTTTTTCCCAATTACATGTAAAACAATTTTTAACATCCATTTTTCAAAATTTTGAGTTCCAAATTCTCTCTCTCCTTCCCTATCCTCTCCCTTCCCTGAGATGGTAAGCAATTTGATACAGGTTATACATGTATAATCATGCAAAACATATTTCCATATTAGTCGTGTTGTGGAAGAAGACACAGATTTCCGCCCCCCCCCCTCCCAAAGCACAAAAAGTAAAAAAATGAAAAAATTTATCCTTCAATCTGCATTCAGACTCCATCAGTTCTTTCTTGGATGTGGATCTCATGTTTCATCATGAGTCCTTTGGAATTGGCTTGGATCACTGTATTGCTGAGAAGAGCTAAGTTATTCACAAGTGATCATCAGTATTGCTTTTACTGTGTACAAAATTCTCCTGGTTATGCTCACTTCACTTTTCATCAATTAATGTAAGTCTTTCCAGGTTTTTCTAAAATTATGCTGATCATTATTTTTTATAGCACAATAGTATTCCATTACAATCATATATCACAACTTGTTCAGCCATTCCCCAGTTGATGGGCAACCCCTCAATTTCCAAATCTTTGCCACCACACAAAGAGCTGCTATAAATATTTTTGTATAAATAAATTCTTTTCACTTTTGAAAAAATCTCTTTGGAATACAGACCTAGTGGTGGTATTGCTGGATCAAAGGATATGCACAATTTCATAGCCTTTTAATTGCTCTCCAGAATGGTTGGACTAGTTTACAACTTTACCAACAGTTCATTAGTGTCCCACGTCCCCTTCAACACTTATCATTTTCCTTTTCTGTCATAGCCAATCTGATAGGTGTGAGGTGGTACCTCAGAGTTGTTTTAATTAGCATTTCTTGTATTATAAATTTGACTCAATTTTCTATATATTTGAGAAATGAGGCCTTTGTCGGAGACACTTGCTGTAAAAATTTTTCCCCACCTTTCTTCTTTCTTTCCGATCTTGCTTGCATTTGTTTTGTTTGTGTAAAATCTTTTTAATTTAATGTAATCAAAATTATCTATTTTACATCTTATAATGCTCTCTATCTCGTTTGGTCATAAATTCTTCCCTTCTCCATAGATCTGACAGGTAAACTATTCCTTGCTCTCCTAATTTGTGACTGATAGAAAAAGACAAGACATCAAGAAAACACATGTGCATGTACACATATAAAATTCATGCATATAGTTACATACATAAATATGTGTATACCATCTCTCTAAAATATATTACTTTTTCCTGCCACAGTACACAGAACATATTAATGGTAACAATCTTTGGTGTTGCATAATTACACTTTAGGAGTAGTTAAGTTTTTTTAATCTTATCTTTTCTTATCTTTCTCAGCTCCTATAGTAATTGAAAGGAAAAATTGATTTGACATTTTCTTTTTTACTTTTTTTCTTTAATTTTCTTTATTTTTGTTACATTTTAATTTCTGTACCGGCTCCTTCCCTCCCTCCCCACTCCACACCGGAGGAGGCCACCATTTAACATGCATATATATATATATATATATATATATATATATATATATATATATATATATATACATACATACACCCATACACACACATACATATATTCAGACACACATACATATACACATACATACACATCTATATATACACACACTCACATATGTAAAGCCATACTAAGCATACTTCTATTTATCAGTTCTTTCTCTGGAGGTGGATAACATCTTCCTGCATAGGTCCTTCGTAGTTGATTTGAGTAGTTATGATACTCAAAATAACTTAGTTGTTTACAGTTATTCTTCAAACAATATTGCTGTTACTGTATATAGCATTCTCTTGGCTCTGCTCATTTCACTCTTCATTATTTTCTGCAAGTCTTTCCGTGTTTTTCTAAGATCGACAGCTCATCATTTCTTATAGCATAGTGGTATTCCACAATTTGATAGTTTTTGTGTCATTTTTTGAGAGACAACTGGGGTTAAATGACTTGCCCATGGTCAAAGCTTACACATTTATACAGCTAGTAGGTGTCTGAGGCTGGACTTGAATTCAGGTCCTGCTGATTCCAAGGCCAGTGTTCTGTCCACTGCACAGCCTAGCTGCCCCCCAAAATTTGATATTTTCAAAGAGAAGTGCAGCACCAAGAACTAGTCTCAATAATCCAGATGTTGTTTGGGCAGTGCAGCCTAGCCATCGCCTTTGTTTATTTTTCCAAACTGTAGATTGCCCTTGTGTTTCAACAATCTGACTAGCAGCTGTTGTGGGGGTGAAAGACCAACACAAGCCCAACAGCAAGCATGCTGCCAAAGCCCAGGTTCTTTTGATTTGCTTTACTAAGGAAAGCAACCTTAAAGGGTTGACAAGTTTACTTTAATTCAGCACACAAATGCCATTCACTTAGTTCAGGGGAAAAAGCCAGTACTCTGAACTTTGGAACAAATACAAACAAATTACAAACATCCACAGACAGACCTTGTCTGATTCAAATCCCAATACATAGTTACCAGAGTTTAACAAAGTCCCAGCATCCGGGTTTACGAGCTGGAGGGCCCTTAGTTACAGCTGCCTGGAGTCTCCACATCAGCGCACCACCAAGAGTGAGAGCTCTGAGCAAATGGCTCTGTCTTCTCTTCTTATACCGTTTCAGACATCATCAAACGTCATCTGGATGACCAGAACTTAGGTTCCTATGATTGTCTCTTAAGTTAGCACCTCCCCTTAGTACCCTGGGAGCTTCACACCCACATAGGCTTAGCACCTAATAGGGGTTTGGGCCTGGGGCTTAGCACCTAGTAAGACTCAATGAAATAGACTGAATTAATCAAAGGAAACAAAAGTCAAACTCTTCAAGGGCACTTGGTCGAGCTGAGTGCTAAGAGCCCATTTTGCTTACCAACACACCTTGACCTGGGTGATTTGAATGAATGAATGCATATTATTTATTAAGCATTGACGACATACAAAGCACATTTGGGTCAACAATACTCTGGTTTCAGGAAATCTCATTAGATTGTGAGGTCCTTGAAGGCAGGGGCTGTTTTTTGCCTCTTTTTGTATCGCCAGACCTTAGCACAGTGCTCTGGTACTTGCAAAAAGTCTCTGTCTGAAGCCGAGAGTGGAATAGCTTGAGGATGGCAGAGCCCAACAGCATTGCAAATGAACTTTGTCCCTTAGGTCTTGGTCTCTTTAGAAACCAACAGGAAGTCCATTCCTTGAAATCCCTTCCAGCTTCCTGACTCTATAAATAGCTTTTATGAGGAGCACTCTATGAGGAATTGTTTGAAGCAGGGTGTCTGATAACTGAATTTCAATATTATTGCTTTTATAATACTGTGGACTTTATGTTATGCATTT
The DNA here is from genome assembly GCF_011100635.1 of Trichosurus vulpecula. Lineage (NCBI taxonomy): Eukaryota > Metazoa > Chordata > Mammalia > Diprotodontia > Phalangeridae > Trichosurus > Trichosurus vulpecula. The sequence continues at coordinate 36,836,981 of NC_050579.1, forward strand.
AGAAATAGTCTTCTGAGAAGGGCTCCAGAGGCTTCACCAAACCCTGCCAAAGATGTTCAGGACACACAATAAGTTAAGACTTACTGATTTAAATAGACCTAACACCCCCCCAAGCTTCATCCTGCAGGGCCTTCCACCTTAAGCTGAACACTTACTTCAATGCTTGAATTGATCAAGTGCCAGTGTTTACAAAGCACTTCAAGGCTTGCACAATGCTTTGTACATATTATCTCATTTGGTCTTCACAACAACTCTGAGAGTTAGATGCTAGTATTTTCCCCCATTTTCCAGTTGAGGAAACTGAGGCAAACAGAGGTTAAGTGACTTACCCAAGGTCCTACAGAGAGGAAGTAACAGGTCTGGGGCTTGAACCAATGTCCTCTGACTCCCAATCAAATACTCTTTCCGGTTCACTGAGTACATGGAGGAGCAAATCTAGAGTTTTCTCCTGTATACAACCTTACTTCTCTTCCTGTGGCCAAAATAACCATTTCCTCATTACCAATCTGGTAATGAGCCTTTCCGAATTTAGGCTTATCCTCAGACTGAGAAACACAGAATTTCAGAGTTTTGCTTCCAGCTCTTAGATTCTGAAAGCCGAGTACCAAACTCTCCATCACCAGAAGTCTTCAAACAGAAGCTGGGATGACTACTTCTCAGGTGTGTTGTGCAATGGTGTGGTGACTGATGGTCGCTATATATTGGAGATTTCAGGATCTCAGTACCTAGGGCAGTGCTTTGTTCATAAGCTATAGTCAATCCCTGTCGGTGGACTCAATTCAATTTCAATAGGAATTTATTAAGCACCTGATGGCTGCTAGGTACTTGGAAAACAAATACAAAAAATATTCCTGCCTTTTGGGAGCTTATAGTCTAGGAGAGGGGGGAACTGACATATACATAAATTAATGGGACAAAATCTGAGGAAGAAGAAAGATTAGATTTAATTGGATTTAAAAATGGCCCTCTTTGAGAGCGAAGGACAAACACAACAACTCAAGATTTAAAAAGAAAAAGAAATGCAGTTTCATTACTTTCGAATACCTACAATGGAAACGCCAATTACATACTTTCACCTATTTTTACCTACTAGTTGGGGTTTATACTTAGTAGTCCCATTTGCATACAACAGAAATGGGCCCAAGTCCTTATGAAGATGCATCGCCTTACAAGAGGGAAACATTTCCCCATCTGTAACTGTCTGGGCCCAGAGAAGCTAGAGCTGGGAGAAGCTTTAGAGGCCAGTTAGTCCATCCCTGCATTAGACAGAGAAAGAAACTGAGACCCTGAGTATATGTTTATATGTTTATTGTTTGTTTTAGCATTTGTTCTCTCTCTCTCTCTCTGTCTCTCCTTGACCTCTTCCTCATCTCTCTCTTTTCTCTTTCTCCTCTCTCTTTCTCTTCTTTCTTTCTTCTTCTTCTTCTTCTTCTTCTTCTTCTTCTTCTTCTTCTTCTTCTTCTTCTTCTTCTTCTTCTTCTTCTTCTTCTTCTTCTTCTTCTTCTTCTTCTTCTTCTTCTTCTTCCTCTTCTTCTTCTTCTCCTCTTTCTCTCTCATTTTTATTTGTTCCTTAGAAAGGAAAAAAAAACTATTCAAGAACCCAAGAATCTTTTCTTTAGATCAGCTTGTGGCCTAGTGGTTGGAAATTGGCTTCATAACCAGGAAGACTTAGGTTCAAATCTTGCCTCTGACACATATTGTCTGTGTCACCCTGACTAAGTCCCTTAACCTCTCAGTGAGTTTCGGAGAAAGAGCTGATCTGCCCCAAGTAGACAGAATTCCTCACTGAGAATTCCAATGAAATAATAGGTACCGTCCCTATTCCTTTCAAGAGTATTGAATATTTGTCTTTTTCTTCAAAAAAGACATTTTATTGATGCTTTCAAAAACTTTCCAATACCACCACCCTTCCCTTAGAATCCACTCTTGTAATAAAGGAAACATTTAAGCAAAGCAGACACCCTGCCCCCACCCCAGCTGCTAATGCATCCTCATCTAAGATTATTTTTCACCTACTTTGTAAATGTTGTGTGTGTTCTAATAACTTACGTGTTCTCTCCCCCAGTAAACTGTGAGCTCCTCAGGGGGCGAGACCTTCTTTGCTATTCTTTGTATAGCCAGTGCTTAGCACAGTGCCTGGCATACAGTAGGCACTTAATAAATGCCTTTTGACTATTGAGTGACTGACTGACACATCAACCATTCCTGACACTGTGTATGTAGCATTCTGTATCCATAATCTCCCATCTCCCTATTAAGAGTCAAGAAATAGGTTTTGGTCTTTTGGAAGCGAGATCATTCTTTGTACTAACTTGAGTTCTGAGGCTTTTTCTTGGTGTTATCTCCCCTTGCGTTATTTGGGGCATCATATTGTGAATACATATAGATATATATGTGTGAATACATATATGTATGTGTGCATTTATATGTCTCAGACACATTTTTTGGGGTCACAGATCAATTAACTTCAGGCTGGGAGAGTCCAGTCTGAATTTTTACCATCTTCAAGTTGTTGGGGGAGGAATTAAGAAGGCTTTGCTGCCTCATTGCCAGGATGTGATTTTAATTAGCTGGTGACAACCCAGGTTTGAGTAAGCCAGCTGTCACCTTGTGCCTCGCCCCCCCCTACAAAATGGCATGCACATCTGGATCCCTGTCCTCAGCCTTCAAAGAGGCACCCATGTGCTATGTGTGTTGAAGGCAGGACCAGGACAAAGTCTTCTATGTGACCTTGACAATTGAAGCTCTTTACTGTTAAGAAAAAAACCCCAACAGTTTCCTTCTGGTATTCCCTCTCCTGACCTTCAGTGATCATTTTCATCTTAATTAAGGGAGAAACACCAGCCTTTTCCCAGACCAGGGGAAGGGGAAATGCTCTGCCAATACCCAACCAAACTAACCTTTTGCTTCCCTGTTTACAAAGGGTGCACAAGGCCTGGCGTGTGCCCAGGGATGGAGAAACCGCCTTTGAAGATGGGAAATGTGACCTGACCACATTCCAACGTGATGCTCATGGTGCTTGGGAGAGGTCCCTGGGCTAAGGTCTTATGTCCATCACAGAAATAGCCTTGGAGCTAGAAAGAGATCCAGGAGCCCTCTACATTACCTCACCTCTGTCCACTCATGAGTCCTTCTGGCTATATTTGCCATCTGTGTTATTCCTGCAGGGGCCCTTTGCAGCCTTCCCCAACCCCAAATTACCAAGTAGATATATTTTAAAATTCTTGCATATTACATTGTGTTTCTCTCAATGGAATGTAAGCCCCTTAGAGGAGAGACAATTCTATTTTTTTGTCCTTGTAGTCCCAGCATTCAGCACAGTGCTTGGCACATAGGTGCTTCATAAATGCCTGGTGAATGGTGAATGGGTCAAGTGGGGTAGGCAGGGACATAGGACACGTAGCAGTCCACTATTCCTCCTCCTTAGGGAGGCAAATGTTACTCTATCTGGCAGAGCTACTGCCCCAGCCTGGTTTCCGAACTCCTTTAATATTCTCCTTTTCTATGGGAAAAGCACACGCTTTGGAGTCCCACCCATACTACTTACTAAGCTATGTGGTTACAAGCCACTTCACTGGTCTATGCCTCAGTTTCCCAATCTGTAAAATGAGGAGGCTGGGCTAGATGGTCTCTAAGGCTCCTTCCCATTCTAAGTCTATGAACCTCGGATTCAGGAACCTCCAACCCCAAATCTCTGATCCCATGATCTTCATCTGTGACTTTTTCCTCCCAATGTACTCCAATGTTCATGGGTCACTATATTTTATCTAACTGCCATCAATGGAGGTGACATGAGCTGATTAGAACACAGCCTAACTGCTATGTTGCCTAAGCAGCCAGCCTTTTTGGAAGGTGTTGGAAGGCAAGGTGGAAAGACTGAACATGGGACAAGCCATCATCTTACTCTGTTTATTGGGCTCTGCTTGCCCAGCAAAATTCTTTCATTGTGTTTTGGTAAGAAATGACAACACAACCATTGCTCTGTAGTCAAAAGAGGCCTGGCCAGAGTTACCAGTACAAAACTTTCATATTTTGTATTGGGAATCAGGTGTAAACAAATATTAAAGGCCCACTCAGTGTGTGGGTGCCATGTTAGTCCCCGAGGGAGTAACAAAGTATGTAGATATCTGGTCCCTGCCCTCAAAGAGTTTACCATCAAAAAGGAACACATGCTTCTGTTCTCCTCTTCCAGACTATGCTCAAAATTTAGACCTAGAAGGATCAGATAGTTCAACCTCTCCTTTTACAGAGGCGGAAACTGAGGGCCACACAGTGGGCCTGAGGGTGACCTGTCTCCCCCATCTCAAGTAGCAGAATTAGGGTCTGAAAATGGTTCCTTTGACTTCCAAATTGGGGATCTTCTTAAACATACCACAACTCCTTTCAATTTAGACCTACTCATCTTCAGCAATGAGCAATGGATGAGAACATGGTCAAAAATAAGAATAAATAGTATCATCAGTAATGGTTCAAAGTTCTTTGGAGGCAAGCAGAATGGAAGAGCCTGGATTTGAAGACAGAGGACTTACCTTGGCTACTAGTCACCCATGTGGAGTCAGACTATGCCATGCTCTCAGTTAACTTAATGGTCAAATGAGAAGGTTGGCCTAGAAGGCCTCCAGGGTCTCTTCCAGCTGTATGCCAATCGGTCTATGGCCACTGGATCTGGAGTCTAAGTTCAAATTCTGCCTTTCATATTTACTACTTACATGACCTCAAGCAAGTCACTTAATCTTGCTGTGCTTCAGTATCCTCATATGTAAAATGAGGGGGTTGAACTAGATGACTTTTAAGGTCTCTTCTAGCTATTTACCAGTAAGCCTATGGCCACTGGCTCTAGAGTCTGAGAATGTGAGTTCAAATTCTAGAAATTATTTCTGCTTTCTACATGTTGCTGTTGTTCAGTCTTGTCCAAATATTTGTGACCCCAGAAACCATACTGTCCATGAGTTTTGGTGTTTTGGGTTTGGTTTTTTTTTTTTTTGCAAAGATACTGGAGTAGTTTGCCCTTTCCTTCACCAGTGAGTTAAGGCAGAGTGCCCAAGGTCAGAGAGCTAGTAAATATCTGAGGCCAGATTTGAACTCAGATCTTCCTGACTTCAGCCTCACTGGTGCCACTGTGCCACCTAACTGCAAACTTAACCCCTTTGTGCCTCAGTTTCCTCATCTGTTAAATGAGGGAGATGGACTAGATGGTCTCCAAAGTCCCTTCGAGGTCTATGGCTCTGAGGGTGATCCCCTCCCCCATCTCAAGCCATTGGGAACATTGGACTTGCTTAAAAATTTTTTTCCTAAGTGGATATCATTGCATTTCTGCTCTGTTTGCGGGGAATAGGGAGGAGACAGCTTTTTCCTGCTCGGTGGCTCCTCTCTGGAGGCTCCCTTTCTGTTTAGTCATTTCTGATTTCTGGGGCCTGGCAATAGGAGTTGTAGTATCAGGAATTATCTCAGAATAATGTCACCAAAGGTGATTCATAGAAATTGTTCTCAGTATCCCATTCAGAGAGGAAAATATCAACACCGAACCATTGGGAATGAAGAGCAGGCTTAATTATGCGTATAAAAGTCCTTGGTCTTCAGTGTTTGTGGTCTGAATCATATCCTTTCAGGCAGAGTAAATACTCCTATGGAGTGTCCCTTATTTGTTTAATGCCTTACTAAGTGTAAAATGTAAATGTAATCTACGTTTACTAAATGTAAAAATGCCTTACTAACTATAAGTATCATTCACCCCATTTTACAGATGCAGATAATCGAGTTATATTCAGAGTTAAATGCCAATGGTTAAGTATTTGAGTTAGCATCAAAACGAGAACTTGGATCCTGCTGCAAAGTCTGTGCTCCTTCTCTCTTATTTCAACATGATGTCAATCACTGGCGTGTGTGTGTGTGTGTGTGTGTGTGTGTGTGTGTGTATGAATACACAGGTATTAAAGGCAATTGGGGGGGGTACTATGGATACTTAGCAACAGGAAGACCTGAATTCAAATACTTCCTGAGACACTTAATCATTCTGTGCTTCAGTTTCCTCATTTATATACTGGGGATAATAATGACACCTCCCTCCCAGGATTGTTGTGAGGACCAAATGAGATTACACATGCAACATACATAGTATGCACTCACACATATGTACACACATATTCATATAGGTACAAATATAGATATGTGTGCATACTGATAAAATAATAAAGAAAAAAGGAAACAAAATTGTGTTGTGTGTGCATACATATACATATATATATAGTGTGTATGTGACTGTGTAGATACATCTATACACATGTATATATACACACTGTGTCTATTTTCACATACCTATTTATATAAATATACATTTATATAATATAAATATATGTTAAAACAAATATAAGTATAAAATATAAATACATACACATGTATGAATTTTGTCTATTTCCTTCATTCATTTTATCAGTAAACCCCTAACACATTTGCTGAATTGAATTTAATGGTGTCCATAGATCCATAGGGTGACCATTTGGCACAATGGATAGAGTGCCAGGCTTGGAGTCAGGAAGACTCATTTCCCTGAGTCCAAATCTGGTCTCAGATGCTTCCTAGCTGTGTGACCCTGGGCAAGTCACTTAACTGTGTTTGCCTCAGTTTCCTCATCTGTAAAATGAGCTGGAGAAAGATATGGCAAACCTCTCCAGTATCTCTGCCAAGGAAACCCCAAGTGAGATTGCGAAGAGTCAGACACAACTGAAATGACTGAACAACAAATAGATTGTGAATGTTGGAACCCTTTAGGACTTCAGAGATCATCTCACTTGGGCTCTTCATTTTATTCTTACTATTTTTGAATGGTCAAGGAAAGAGGAACCCGGAGAAGTAAGACAATTTGCTCCAGACCATGTAGCTAGTTAGTGGCAGAAACAGGATTGAACCTTGAGTTTTTTGACATCCGGTCTAGGGCTCTTTCCAGTGTGTGATACCAGATTTTGGTGATTTCACGATAAATTTAGTAAATGAAAACTCTACTAAGCTTTTAGGCAACTGCACATTTGTCATCACTGTGGCGATCACATAACCTATTTTAATTACTCCATCATGTAAGATTCGATGCTGGGTGAGTCTTATTCAAAGAGAATCGTACCATCCCCATCTTCTGGAAAAATATACACACCAGTACGGGGCATAAAGACAATAGAATAAAAACATTAAACGAAGACATGAAAAAGCAATAAAGTTTCTTGATAGTAGGAGAAGACTGGACTGCTACCAACCCAACATTATCTGGATAATGTTGACATTGACCGATTTTCTTGGATCACATCCACAATGTGTTCATCGAGTCAGCATTTCTGTGAGTCAGTTGTATCTGGGGGACAGATTATAGGATTCTAGATTTAGAGCGGATAGCACCTTAGAGGTCATCAAGTCTAACTCTTCACTTTATAGATGAGAAGCTGAGACCAGAGGAGGTTACATGATTTGTCCAAGATCTCATAGGTAGGAAATGAAGAGTCAATATCGGAATCTAGGACCTCTATCTCCCTATCCAACATTCTTTCCATATATATCCCATACAGCTCTTAGCCACCCATTTTTTCATTAAAGATGCAAGCCAAATTGAGATGTTATTCAAAACATATTTGTCAATGCTGGTTGTAGCAGATACCTTTCTTTTTTAAAAAAAATTGATGTAGAAACATTTATTAAGTGATTGTCAAATGGAATGGAGTAACATATCAAAAATTATTTATTATGATCAAGAAAGATTCTTACAGAGAATATACAGATGTTTCAATATTAAGAAAATAATTGTCCTCATAAATCATATTAACAATATCTTTTTAAAAATTTATTTAGGGGGCAGCTAGGTGGTGCAGTGAGTAGAGCACCAGCTCTGAAGTCAGGAGGACCTGAGTTCAAATCCGACCTCAGACACTTGACACACTTACTAGTTGTATGACCTTGGGCAAGTCACTTAACCCCAATTGCCCTGCCTTCCCCCCTCAAAAACAAAAATTTATTTAGTATTTTATTTTTCCCCAGTTACATGTAAAAACATTTTTAACATTCATTTTTTAAAATTTAAGTTCCAAATTCTTTCCCTTCCTCCTTCCCCACCCCCTCCCCATTGAGAAGGCAAACAATTTGATATTTATGTGTAGTCTTACAAAATATTTCCATATTAGTCATATTGTGAAAGAAAACATAGACCCCAAAAAACTGGAAAAAAATGAAGTTTAAAAAATCTGCTTGGATCTCTATTCAGGCATCAGTTCTTTCTGTGGGTATGGATAGCGGTCTTGGATCCTTGTATTGCTGAGATTAGCTAAGTTATTCACAATATTGCTGTTACTTTGTACACAGTACATCTCAATTTGCATCAGCTCATGTAAGTCTTTCCCAGTTTTTCTGAGAGCATCCTAGCAGGTACCTTTCAAGGTCATTTAATTCTCTCAAGTTTCTGATGAAAAAAATCAGGAAAGTACCTTTAACAAAAAGCACATCACAACTAGAGTTATGGAACACAAACTGCTCACAAACTATACAGAAAGGCTTGGGCTGTTGGAACCAGTGAAATATTCCTTTCTTGGCTGAATATAATACTAAAAACAACCCATGTGTCTTCGCTCTATCTTCCTGCTTTTATGTTACGAAGTTGATCTTTAAGAAGAGAAGAATATTCCTGGAGATGTGTGCTATGTACCTGTTAGCTAAGAATTCTTTGGGTGCCATGGTTGGGTGACCTGTCAAATCTAGTTATCTTTTTATGGGTTGCACCTGAGACAGGGACAGAGAGTTGCTTCTGTCTATGGTTTAGAACTCAACTCTGGCCAGGGGTCACTCAAGTCAATCGAAGAAGCTAGGTTGCAGATATAAAATAAAGGCATGATTAGGGCCAGATAGAGATGTCCTAACTCAAAAGTTAGTCCCAGGATGCAGGCACCAAGACCAGAGAAGGATCTGAAGGTATTGCAAAAGATGGCTGAAGAATCTAAACACAGGGAAGAAAGTCAGCAGTATTTGCATGTGCATAAGAGGTGCCTGTCAGCGGCTATGACGTAAGCCCAATGCCAATGCCAGCATGCAGAGAGAGCCAGCACACAAGGAATTAGGATCAGCCTCGGCTCCTATAATTTAGATAGGCAATCATAGCCTGGATCTGATATCATAACCTTATCATCACCTTTTTTCCCCGCACAGCAATACACATTAGGTGTGGGGGCTCAGTAGCAACATGATACACAATCAGAAAAACATAGTTACTCAGGAACTTCCCTCTCCCCTACCTCCTACATAGCACATACACCACAATGATAATAGAAGGAGACCCACATCCATTTGTGTGTGCCCATATTTCTAAGCCTTTACTGATCCTTCCACCTCCAGCCTCCTCTTACTCTTGCCACATCATCCCCTGATACCATCAGTGTTACTAGGTGATGCTGGGAGTACTGGACCTGGAATCAGGAAGACCTGAGTTCAAATCCCACCTCAGACACTTACTAGCTATGTGACTCTGGGCAAGTCATTTAACCTCTCTCTGCCTCAGTTTCCTTAACTGTAAGGTGGGAATAATAGTAGCACCTACCTCCCAGGGTTGTTGTGAGGGTCAAATGAGATGTAAAATACCTGGCACATAGTAGGTGCTTAATTAAGGGCTTATTCCCTTCCCTTCCCCTGCATACTACTCTCCCCACTCTCAAGGTATTTGGGATGTTTTTTTTACTACCAAATAATAACTGACTTCCTCATTGCCCACCCTCTTATATCAACTCCCTTCCTTCTTCCTGGAACTCCTAATTACTCATGAGGAAATGCTAGTACAATCAATGGCTCCCTTATTCAGCTGCTTTCAGTGTAATGAGAACTATGTTCAGCAAATATCACCTCCCTGCATACCTCTTCTTCTCCCAGCCATATAGCATCCCAATCTTTTAACAGTGACCTGTCTCAGTATACTTCCTTCACCTGGGATCCTGAGCCCATGTGGACCACTGGTTTAGCACATTGCCTCAGAATAGGGCAGCCTCCTGTGGCCAAAGGTACAAGATCCCGGGAATACTGTTCATGGTGTCATGGAGTTCTTCCACCATCTCAGGGGTACTGGGGTTTCAAAACTGATTCTTATATTCTTTCCTTGCATATGTAACCATCTCAAACAACTGGACATTAAAACTGGGTCAATTGATACCCAGAGTTAAGAATTATTTTATTTTATTTTATTTTATTTTTTGTTTGATGGGGGAAGGTCACCCACTCCTTTATTCATTTATTTCCATCCATCATCTTTTACCCTTTTCTACCTGCCATCCCTTTCTTTGTAGGGGATCACATGATATCTCCAATAACTATGGTTTTTACTGTCTTTGCCAGGGCCTTATTTACTTCTGCTCAGACAGCATCTGTTTCAGATTAGATGTTTTCTTTATCAATATGAGGGTCCACCTGTTGACCTGTTTCTGACTGGAGGTCTGAAGGATGAAACTAAGTGGGAGATCTATTTGGAGTGACTTGGTACCCATGTTTATTTTTTTTTGCTTCTTTATCCACTGCTTACAACTCTTTTAGGTCATTTCTATTCCAGTGATGTAAAATCTGAATTTTAGCAGGTCAATAGGCTACATCATAGAACTAGTTTGAAAGGCATTGCAAGGACATTGCCTCTCTAGCTGATCACACCTTCAAAGATGTGCCAGGGATAGTCTTCGATAGCTTCGCGAAAAGTTCAAAGTCAATAGCAGTATAAGAAATACTATCGACACATCTGATGGACAGATTGTTAAGAATAATTTTAAAGGGTGACTTTCCTTTTTTATTACAAATGCCAGTAGGAGTGAACATTTCAATATAGAAAAAAACCAAAAAGGAGGATTACATATGTAACTGTGCACTTCTGTGAACATAGTTTATTTTAGCATATATTGACTGTAATACTAATAAAATTACTCTCCTAGTCTGTGTCCCCTTCTGACTTTCCTTCTGCTCAGTGATGTTTATTTTTTAATGCTTAGATTAAGCTCTTTTCTTTATTTTCTTCTTTTTTCTCATCACTATCGCTACCTATCAAACATCCAATAGAAACCCTCCCTTGTAACCAATAAATATAGTTAAGCAAAACAAATGAACACATTGACTATGTTTGTATTTGGATGCTACTTTCGGTTTCCCTGGTCTACAGCCTCTCTGCCAAGAGGTAGGAAGCATGAGTCACCATTGGTTTTCTGGAATCATGCCCAGTTGCCACATGAATCTGAATTTTCAGAAGGCTTTCAACGTTGTTTTCCTTTGCATTATTGCGGTCATTGTGAAAATTGTTTTCCAGGTTCTACTCACTTTTCTCTCTATGGTTCCATCCAATTATTCCCAGGCTTCTCCGAAGCCATCATATAGTAATTTCTTATGCTATAATATAATATAATACTTGGCACAATTTGCTCAAACATCCTGCAAATGATGAGTAACCACTTTATTTCCTGTTCTTATCATAAGAAAAGTATTACTAAGAATATTTTTGTATATATATGTGTCTTTCCCCTATAATACTGACCTCTTTGGGGGCATATGCCTCTTAGGAGTAGTAGCAGTATCTCTGGGTCAAAGGGTACACTTAATTTAGCAACTTTTGGGGCATTGTACTAAATTGCTTTCTGAGATGGTTGGACTAATTCTCAACTCCACCAATAGTACCTTCAAGTGCCTGTCCCTCATAGGTAGTCCAATAATTGTCATTTTCCTTTTTTTTTTTGTCATCTCTTCCATTCTGATGGGCATGTGTTGTTTTCATTTTCCTTTTCCTTCTTAGTAGTGATTTGGAATATTTTTTTTTCATTTGGCTGTTGATAGCTTGCATTTCTTCTTTTGGAAACTGCATGTTCATATTCATTGGCCATTTATCTATTGGGAAAGCCATGCACTTTTCCTACCTATTCATCAGTACTGGGGGCTATGAGTCAGGAGAAAAAAGGTCCAGGTCCATGGAGATCTTCCACAGAAAGTGACCAATGCAGATTTTAGAAAACCCCAGACTTACATGAACTGATGCTAAGTGAAATGAGCAGACCCAGGAGAACATTGTACATAGTAACAGCAACATTCTGCAATGACCAACTATGATAGACTTGGCTCTTCTCAGCAATGCAAGGTCTAAGACAATTCCAAAAGATTCACGATGGAAAATGCCATCCACATCCAGAGAAAGAAATATAGAGTCTAAATGCAGATTGAAGCAGACTATTTTTTTCTTTCTCATTATTTTTTTGTTCTGATTCTTTTTTTACAACATGACTAATGTGGAAATATGTTTAATATGATTGTACACGTTTAGCCCATATTAGATTGCTTGCTGTCTTGGGGAGGAAGGGAGAAAAAAATTTGGAACTCAAAATCTTATAAAAGTGAATGTCGAAAACTAAAAATAAATAAATAAATGGAAGTCACCGATGGAATGCCAAAGTGACCAATGCAATGTTAAGTGGAGTGCCACAGATGAAGGTTCAGCCAGTAGCTGCTAAGTCTATCATCTGGAAAGTTGGGAAGGATACCACCATCAATCATATACACAACAAATATTTATTAACAATCTCTTACGTGCTTGTTGTTGTCTAGTTGTTTCAGTCATGTCCAACTTTTTGTGACTCCATTTGAGGTTTTCTAGACAAAAATACTGGGGTAGCATACTGTTTCCTTCTCTGGCTCATTTTACAGATGAGGAAACTGAGGGAAACAGGGTTAAGTAACTCGTTCAAGGTCACACAGCTAGTAAATTCCTCAGGCCAGATTTGAACTCAGGTATTCCTGACTCCAGGTCTGTCACTCTATCCACCGCACCACCTAGCTGCCCTATATATTCAGCACTGCTGAGACAAACAAGGTTAAGTGACTTGCTCAGGGTTGCACAGCTAATAAGTGTCTAAGGTTGAATTTGAACTCAGGTCTTCCTGATTCTCTGTCTATGGCACCACCCAACTGCCCTATGTGCTCAGCATTGAGCTAAGGGCTAGAGACACAAAAGCAAAACAGTCCCTGCCCTCAAAGAGCTTACGGTCAATTGGAGGAAGACAACATGCACCAATATTGGCATATGTAAGATATACACAGCCATGCCCCAGTTAGTGCACTAAGAAATCCCATGAAGCGTGTACATTCTTCAGCTTCACACTGCATATTTAGGAAACAAATACAAGATAATTTTGGAAGGGGGAGGCACTAACAAGGGGGGTGATCATGCTGAAGGTGTGTCCTGAACTGTCTTGAAAATAAATAACCCAGGCATTCTTTTTTTTTATTAAGATTTTTTTATTTTTAGTTTACAACACTCAGTTCTGCATATTTTGGAGTTCCAGATTTTCTGCATGTTTTGGAATTCCAGATTTTCTTTCCTTCCCTCCCCTCCCACCTCCCCCCACCAAGACGGCATGGAATCCAACATATCTTCTACATATACCTTTGCATTAAACTTATTTACACAATAGTCAAGTTGTAAAGAAGAATTATGTCCAATGGAATGAATCATGAGAAAGAAGAAACAAAACCAAAAAAAATAGAAAAAAAAGAGCAAATAGTTTGCCTCAATCTGCATTCAGACTCCATAGTTCTTTCTCTGGATGTAGATAGCTTTTTCCACCATGAGTCCTTTAGAGCTGTCTTTGAGCCTTGTATTGTTGAGGAGAGCCAAGTCTATCAAAGTTAGTCATCACAGAATCAATGTCTGTGGTTGTGTACAATGTTCTCCTGGTTCTGCTCCTCTCACTCAACATCATATCATGTAGGTCTTTCCAGGTTATTATGAAGTCTATATCTTCCCCATTTCTTATAGCACAATAGTATTCCATTACATTCATATACCACAATTTGTTTAGCCATTCCCCAATTGATGGGCATTCCCTTGATTTCCAATTCTTTGCTACCACAAAAAGAGCTGCTATAAATATTTTTTGTACATACGTAACCCAGGCATTCTAAGACAGAAAAGTGGGGGTGTACTCTAGGCATGGGAGACAGCCTATGCGAAGGCATGGAGATGAGAGATGATGTGTAATGCATGAGAAGCAGTGAAACCTGGATCATAGAGTGCATGAAGGAGAATAATGCATGATTAGGATGAGAAGGTAGGCTGGGGCCAAGTGGTGAAGGACTTTAAATGGTCAACTGTGGAGGGATTTCTATGGCATCCTGTGGGTAATAAAGACCCACTAATGATTACTGAGGATCATTTACTTTTCTAGTCTCCCTACAGATTGTACAGAACACAGGCTCCAAGTTGGGAGCCAAGCCAGATGCCCTTACAAGCAGTGATTCCTTTCTAGGAGGGCACAGTGCTAATTAGTTCTGGCTGTTAAAAGGAACTTTAATGACTTCTTTTTGCCTCTAGGATAAAATTCCAACTTTTCTGTTTGACATTTGAAGCCTTTCACTCTGGCTTCAGCTCATGTTTCCTGCTTTATTATACATTACTCCCCCTTGTGTATTCTCTGTTCCACCTACTGCTCTTTGAGGATAGTGTCCTTTTTTTTTTTTTTGGCTTACAGTTATATTCCCAGCACTTAGCACTATGAATGGCATATAATAAGTGTTTAATATATGTTCTCTCTCTCTCTCTCTCTCTCTCTCTCTCTCTCTCTCTCTCTCTCTCTCTCTCTCTCCTTCCTTTCTCCCTCCCCTTTCATTTCTCTCTCTTCCTTTGTTTCTTTCTCTTTCTCCCCCATCTCCCTTTTCTTTCTTTTCTCTCTCTCCTCTCATTTCTTTTTCTCTCTTCTTTCTTCTCTCTTTCTTCCCTCTCTCCTTTCTTTTCTCTCTTTTTCCTTTCCTTTCCTCTCTCCCTCTTCTTCCTTTTTTATTCCTTTCTTTTTCTTCTCCTCCCTTTCTGTGTCTCTCTCCATCTCTCTGTCTCTATAGAGGAAGAGTCTCTACAATCTCTCTGTTTCCATTTTTACACAATCAGCTGCAATTTAAGGCAGTATGTGGTACTATTATAAGAAGGATGGAGAAGGGATGGGAAATGGTGCATTGATGTTACCAAACAGAAGTGTAAATCTGAGGGGATAAGGGGCATTTAGGACTGAAGGAAGAAGGGAGATGTCGGACTGAGGGGAGAAGAGAAGTAAAAGAAGAGGTTGCTAAGCGGTAGTCATATTTACTCCATCTCTTCCAGATTCTTGTTTCTTCTCTCTAAGGACTCAAAAGTCTCTCTCTCTCTCTCTCTCTCTCTCTCTCTCTCTACCCCCAATCAGGTCAGTGCCTGACTCACACTGTTCTTCTCCACCCTACTCTCTGCACCTTCAAATATTCTGATTGACCGATTCTTCAACATCTTGACATCCTATGTCCTTTGTCTCTAGCCTACTTCGATCACATGCAGACATGGTCACACCCAACCCTCCCTCTCCTTGTCTCATGTCTCCTTACCCACCATCAGATCTGAATTTCTATGCTGTATTCCGTATTAGAATGTATATTCCTTGTGGGCGGAGACTATTTTTGCCTTTGTTCGTATACTCAGGACATAACACAGTGCCTGGAACATAGTAAATAATTAATAAATATGTGGTTCCTGACAATATCTTGGGGTTGGGGAAGGGAGAGATGGGAAGAAAATTTGGAACTCAAAATCTTGGGGAAGTGAATGTCGAAAACTAAAAAATAAATTAATAAACAAATTTTAAAAAAGGAAAGGGCAGCTCCATTCAAGACACACAAAATATCTAGGAATCAATTCTCCAAACCACATGCAATAACTTAAAAATATTTATTACAGAAATTTTTAAAAACTGAAATAACTGGAGCAATATTCAGGTGCTCATGGCAAGGCTTCAATAATGTGACAAAAAAGTTAATATTATGAACATTAATTTACATATTTAGCACTATGCCAAACTACCAAAGGAATATTTTACAATTAGAAAAAATAATAACAGGAGCAGCTAGGTGGCGCAGTGAGTAGAGCACCGGTGCCGGAGTCAGGAGGACCTGAGTTCAAATCCGACCTCAGACACTTGACACGATAGCTGTGTGACCTTGGGCAAGTCACTTAACCCCAATTGCCCTGTCTTCACCTCTCAAAAAAGATTTTTAAAATTTTTAAAAAAGAAAAAAAATAACAAAAACCATTTGGAGAATAAAAGATCTATAATGCTAATGGAAATCATGGGGGGAAAGGTAGCAATGACCAGGGATTAATACTTCCAGAACTAGAATTATATCATAAAGCTATAGCCATAAAATCAATTCCTATCTGTTAAAATAGAAAAGTAGATTAATGGGGCAAACTAGAAAAAGAATAATAAAAATAATTAATACCAATCAAAATATAACTAAATATGCGGTGCCTGGCTGATTGAATGCATGAATTAGCCCCAGGTCCAGAAATTCTAGTTGTCACTCTGAGTGGGCCTTGTGGGGAGGAATGAATGAATAAACTAATGAAAAGCCAGGTACTGAGGATGCCAAGTCAAGGCAGTCCCTGCTCTCAAATAGCTTACATGCTAATAGGAGGAAATAACATAAATTAGAGAGTGGGGTGGGGGGCGGGGCACTGTGTTTTGCTCTGGAGAGTTTCGGGGATGGTGAGTAGAGCCATAGGAGAGTCAAGTGGTAGAACTTTCCCAAAGCAATAGCAGTGCTGGTTGGATGTGGATTCCCAGAGTGAGGAGTGGAAAGTAGGAGATTGGAGGGGGAGGAAGGAATATTTGCTGTAATATCTCCTTTTCCATCTTTCCTTTCTCACTCTCTTTCATGACTCTCTGCTTGTATGCTTTTTCCATTCTTCCTTCCTTCCCTTCCCTTTCCTTCTTTCCTTCCTTTCTTTTCTACCTTCTTTTGTCTTTCTCTCTCTTCCTTCCTTCTCTCCTCCTTCCTTCTTTCCTTCCTCATTTCCTTCCTTCCTTCCTACCTTCCTTTCTTCCTTCCTTCCTTCCTTCTTTCCTTCCTTCCTTCCTTCTTCCTTCCTTCCTTCCTCCCTCCCTCCCTCCCTTCCTTCCTTCCTTCCTTCCTTCCTTCCTTCCTTCCTTCCTTCCTTCCTTCCTTCCTTCCTTCCCTCTGCCAGTTGTACCTATGGTCATTTGTTTTTCTTTCAGTACAAACCATTGGCTTAAAATGCCCGGCCTCTGCTATTCTGAGCCCTGCTTTCTTTCATTGACACCTGGCAAGGACTTTCTTTGTGAGAAGAAACAGGGAATGCCTTCTTGCTCATTAGCCAGCTGGTCTTCCTTTGATCCTTTGGTGGGGGGATCTGAATTTCATTTATCTTCTTCTTTATCAAGCCCAGGTTATGAAATAGTGCGAAGTGAAACGTACTCTAGCCGTCAAATAATCCTTTCAACTTGAAATTCATCAGAGTGCCCTGGGAGCATATATATGAGCATGGATACGGGCCTACCCAATGGACTTTGATCCCTTCCTCTGGTTTTCCTGTCATTTTAAATATTTTGACCATGATGATGATGATGGTTTCTACTACTACTAATAAAAAGTGATGATAATAAGTTCAGCAATAAAACCGGGAACTGGTCATTTTTAGAATTTCATCTTCTGTCCAACTGCTGCTTCAGAGACTAATATCACAATTTTTCAGCAGGGAAACTAATTAGGCAGATTGGGGAAAGTCTCAGGGCTTTCTGAGACCCTATAAAATATCTGGTTTTAGTGCAGTTAGGGGGAAGTAGTGAGATTTACTTCCAGGAAAATGCCCCATTTTGTCAAAATCAGCATTTTTATAATTCCCCCTCTACCAGGAGAGTCACCAACACCATGGCAAGGGACCTAGATTCTTCGGTGCCCCTTACTTTCCATGAGTGAAAGGATGGGGGATAATCAATAATAATGTATACCATAGGGTGTGCTGGCAAACCTGGCACACCCAGAGCACGCTCCGCACATGCCTGTGAGCAGGGAGATAGATTTCTTTTGCTGCTGGCTGTCTGGTAGGGGATCTAGCGGGAGCCAAAATGCATAGCTGAGAGTCAGAACTCCAAGGGGCTCACTTTTGCTGCTGCATTTAGTAGATTGGCTCTCAGACTCAGTTTCCTCATCTAGGGAAAGAGAAAAGAATACTTCCTGGCAGAGCAGTAACTAAGGTAGGACCACAGGGGCTTTGTCCCAGGGTACCACCGTACGAGGCTGTACTTCCCTCTCAGAGGACACAGGCAGTCGTGTATAAGGTTTTCAAAAGTCCCCATAGCTCTCATGGTAGAGATGAAACATTTCCCCTCGTGCCCTGGAAGAAAGATACACTAGGGTGAGCAGAAATGTGGTAGCCCGTTCAAGAACTGTCTCTCTCTCTCTTTTTTTAAGTTTTATTTGTTTTAATCAGCCAAAACCTGCCTTCCTACCCTCTCTCCACCATTATTCCCAATTGAGAACTGGAATAAAACACAGCTCCTTACAAACATGTACAGTCAATCGAAACAAATTTCTTCCTTGGTCATGTCCAAAAAAAAATTGTACCACTCTACATTGAGTCTGTCGCCTCTCTCTGCCAGAAGGTGGATAGCATGTTTTATCATTAGTCCTCTGGAATCCTGGTTGGTCATTACCCCACTAAGATTTTAGTACAATAGTAGCCCATCACACTTACATACCACAAGTTGTTTATCCATTCCTCAATTCTTTGCCACTTCAAAAAGACCTAGAAATATTTTTGTACCTCCTCGGAGTTTATTTTGCTTAGGACTGATTGCTCCATTAATTCTGCTGCTTTTCAGTCATTTCAGTTGGGTCTAACTCTTTGTGACCCCATTATGAGTTTTCTTGGCAAAGATACTGGGTTAGTTTGCCATTTCCTTCTCCAGCTCATTTTACAGGGAGGAAAGTGAGGCAGACAGGGTTAAATGACTTGCCCAGAGTTGCACAGCTTACAAGTATCTGAGGCCAGATTTGAACTCCGGTTTTCCTGACTCCAGGCCGGCACTCTATCCACTGTGCCACCTAGCTGACCCTTAACCTGCCCTCCTTCTAATTTCCCTTCCCTTCTCCTCTCATTTCCCTTTTATTTTCCTGTTGAGTGAAATATATTTCAGTACCCAACTCTGTGTGAGCGTGCATTCTTTTTTCTTTTAACCAATTCAGATGACATCAAGGTCCAAATATTTACTCTTCCCACTCCCTTCTCCTTGTTTATATTGGAGATCCTTATTATCGGATAATTTCCCCTAATCTTCTTTTCTCTTCTCACTCTCCACCACTCCCCACAGTTTCTTCCTCTCCACCTCTCTTTTCATTCTTTTCGTAAGATCACCAAGACATAACAGAACCACTCCCAGACCCTGTCTAATTGGATCCCTGTTGATGATGGATTCTGAGCAGACACAAATATCATCTTCTCATATTGGAGTGAAGGTGGTTTATCTTTGCTTAGTTCTTGATCATTGTTCATTCATGTTCACTCTTTAATGCTTCACTTCCCTCCTGTGTTTGAATCCCAAAGTTTAGACTCTATAGCTCTGGTCTTTTCATCAGATACACTTCCAAGTCCCCTATTTCATTAAATATCCATTTTTTCACTTGTCATATTATCCTCTGTTTTGCTAGGTGAGTTATTCTTGGCTCTGAGCCCATATCCTTTACTTTCTTGGAATATCCTATTCCAAGTTCTACGCATGGCCAAACTGGAATTTTGCAATGTTTCATCTTCCTGGAGATTGTGAAGTGTGAGTATGAAACTGAACCTTGGAGAAATAATATCTGAAATAACTCTTGTATCTTGTGCTTTTGGTTACTAAAATGGTTTATTATAAATCATATGAGGGATCAGGACCTGTGATTTCATCAGGGTGGGAAATTCTCAGTGTGGTAATTGCCTTCCTTGATGCAGATCAGTAACTTGCCTTTAACTCATCAATCAATCCATTAACTAGCATATATTAAGCACCTAGTATGTGCCAGGTATTGTGCTAAGCCTGGGGACACAGAGAAAGGCAGAGAGAATGCCCTGAGCTGAGCGATGGAGTGTTTTGTTCATGGAATAGCTAGGAGGCTAGTGTCATTGGATCAAAGAGTATGTGTTAGGGAGTAAGGTGTAAGAAGACTGGAAAGGTAGGAGAAGGGCTAGGTTATGAAGGGCTTTTAGTGTCAAACAAAGGGTTTTATGTTTCTCCTGGAGGTGATAGGGAACCACTGGAGTTTTTAAAGTAAATATTGAGTAAATAAAAATGTCTAACATGGGTCTAACATGATCAGACCTTTTAGTTTAAGGAAATTGGTTTGGTGGGTGAATGGAGGATGGATTGAAGCAGGGAGTCACTTGAAGCAGGCAGGCCTGCCAGCAGGCTATTGCAAAAAGCCAAGGGTGGGGTGATATAACTTCTGCAGAGTACTTCCAGATTACTTTCACACCATTTTGAATTTCAACCCAAACTATATGAATTATATCCGTTTCTCTACAGCCCCACCAGCATCAAGTTTTGATGCTCTAATTACTTACAGCTGTTACTTTTGTGGGGGAGAGGTAGTACTTCAGATGTGCATTTCTTTGATTATTAGTGAGGGGGAATATCTTTCTGAAATATTAACAATTTATGTTTTCTTTTTTGTAAGTGGATGGAGTTTATGGTTGGACAATGCCATGGAACCAGTAATTGCTGAGAGGAAGAAGGCCAGGTTGGATTGACATTGGGAAATTATACTGTGTTTTCAATGTGCTCAGTGTTCTCTCTACCAGAAAGTCCTGTCTTTTAAACATCAATTTTCAACTAGTGATGGTGTATGGCCTTTGACCATGTGGGACTGGATGTTGTGTTGGATGTATTTTCAATAGTTCCTTATACATTTTAAACACAAGGTTTTATTTTTTCCATTAGGCTATTAGTTTGTTCTTCTTGTTATTACATAGGAATATTTTATCTTATGCAATTGAGGCCACCCATTGAGCAATAATTTCTTCTTCATTTTCTTTGATGAACGTGTGTTACTCTGTAGTAAGTTGACCTTCCGACTGCTTTTCTTCAAACTATCTCTACCTCTACACAAGTTATCTACCATGCCAGGAGTGCATTCCTTCCTCACCCTTGTTTCTTAGAATCCCTCGTTTCCTTCAAAACTCAGCTTGAATCCTTCCTTCTACACAACCCCCTTTTCTCCTTCTTGTATCTCATATGTCCCTATTTAGGTACGTGTTGTTTTCCCTGTTAGAACATAAGCTCCCTGAGGGCAGGGGCTATTTAGCTTTTGTCTTTTTCTCCTAAGGATCTAGCACCATGTCTAGCACATAATAGAAACTTAATAAATTATGATTGGTTGATGGCTGAAATGACTCCAGGCTTATCTCTGAGACAAAGGCTCATGTCTTAACATCAATATTTATCTGATGGTGGTAGGAGGCTTGAGTCATGGTCCATTATAGTCTCTGAAGAATTTAAACTATAGGTCACACAAAGGGCAATGGAGAGGTGTATGGTGGCTTTGAGTATGTGGAAAATATTACAAATGAAGATTGCACAGGAGAAGCAACATAAAGGATCATAAATTTAGAGTATGAAAGGAGCTTAGAGACCATCTTCCTTATTTCCAGGTGTGGAAACTGAAGCAGAATACCACAGAGTATGCAAAGGAGGGTATTGTATAATAAGGCTAGAAAGGTAAGTTGGAGACAGGTGGTCAAGGGCTTTACATGCCCAACAGTGGAGTTGGGTTTGATCCTAAAAGCAATAGGGAGCCACAGGGCTTTACTGAGCAAGGGAGTGATATGGTTGAATGGACCTGTGTTTGGTCCATATATATCTATATCTATCTATCTATCTATCTATCTATCTATCTATCTATCTATCTATCTATCTATCTATATATATTTAGCAGCTATGTGGCATCACTGAAAGTACTAGGCACTTTCCAAAAGGTTATGTAACCCACTCTCCTCCTAGTCATTTCTGGGTTTAATTCCCAGGATCCCACCAATAGAATTGACAAGTTCTGTAGATGTGTAAAGTGGGTATTGTAGTAATAGCACCTAGAGTTATTGTGAGGATCAAATGAGATAAAATTTGTATGGTACTTTATGAACCTTAAAGTGCTATATATATTCTGGGTGACATTATTATACAATATTGTTAATATACCCATGTCTATGTCTATACTTATATCTATGTCTCTATCTATATCTATGTCTACATCTACATCTATCTCTATCACCATCTCCATCGCTATCAACTTCTATTCATCTCTATCTCTATCTTTGTTTCTATATCTCCCAGGACCAAACGTGATTTCATTGGAATAGAGAATTCCTGTTAAGGAAAATTCCTTTTTTGATGGAAATTAGCACCTGGTCTGCAATTTTCACTCTTAGAGATTTGCCTGGGCTAATGAGAAGTCAAGTAATGTAACCAAGGTAACACAGTCAGGACGCTCCAGAAGCAAGAGTGAAACACAAGTCTTTCTGGTTATAAGGTCAGTTTTCTATCCAAAAGGAGGAGTAGAAAGGTACTCAGTACATAATATGAATCATATATAGGACAGCTATTTATTTCCTATACACAATAGAAATGCTAAAAGACCCTAAAAACACAGCAAGAACTGACAAGGCTTAAGCAATCAGTAATGTCACAAATGTTACAGTCTGCTGGGAGGTTGAGTTACAAACATCAGAACATGAAACATTTTGTAGGACTGCTAAATAATCATTTCATGTTTCACCTCAGCTCTGTACTGTCTTTTTTATGGTAGATGTCTTATGTAAGACAGGGTACGAGATTGGATTTATTGTCTTGCTAGTGGTCATCTCCTTGAAGTGTTGGAGTAGTTTTTTAGGGACAACTGCCAGTCAATTCTGACCAAAAGACCCAGGACCCCTGAACCTCTGAAACTCACAAGATGTACTTCAAGTCTTATATATCCAACGTGAGATCAATTCTCATTCACTTAAGATCATGAAAGAAGACAGAAGAGGCAGATCCAAATTCATCATCAGGCTCCCCTAGACAGGACATAGGCTTTAGCAGACATGTGCTCATGACTACATGGTGACCAGAATGGGAATAAAGTGCACTACCTTTCTTCCAACCCTCACAGGAAATGGTTCCAAATGGCCCTGGAGTAATCCAAACTACAAAGAGAACAGGGCAAGAGAAAGCCAGGGATGGCATCAATCATTTCTAAAGAGTCACTGGGTCATTAGCTCTTCTGGCTCAGTAGGCCAATGAGGGAATTGCTTTGCCATCCAAAAAACACCAAGCCCCCTTCATTGCTGAGTCACACACTTAAGGTTGGCCAGAAGTGGAAGAACAGCTTGAAAATGTACTGTCCAACCCTCCAGGTACACATCACTTTCATGGCTCTGCTTACTTCACCCTGTACCAGTTCATATAAATCTTTCCATGCTAATCTATATTCAGCATGCTCATTCATGTACCACAGTGAGTTTGGCCAATCCTCAGTTGATGGGTATCTGCTTTTTTTCTCCCCCAGCTCTTTGCTATTACACAAAAATGTGCTTTGAATATTTTGATGTATGTAAGATCCTTCTCTTTCTCTTTGACCTCCTTGGGGTATATGCCTAGCAGTGGTTAAAGGATATAAACATTTTAGTCACTTTTTTTGGCTGGACCAATTCACAGCTCCACTAATAGTGTGCTGTTTTGTCTAGGTTTTTATTTCACTTTAGAAATATGGCCCCATTATATATTTTAACCACATAAAACTTTGGTTCCTGATGACTGTCTTCAGTGTTTTCCCTAAATTCATAAACACTTTTGTAGGGAACATAGAGTATATGATAAGAAACATGTAATACTGTCAACAGTCATCTTTCTCCTCACATAGACATCAGCTTACTTAGAAGTACAAAGCAGAGAAATTCTTCCATTAGCATATGAGGGAAATATCTTGCCCTCATTAATAATTAATGAAATGGAGATTAAAAGTTATAAGGTGTGATTTTACACTAATTCAATTAGCAAAAATAAATTAAAAGGATAAAACCCAGTGTTGGTGGAGCTGTGGGGAAACAGGTGCAATCAGACATGTATTTTTGGAAGCAAACAGCGTTTCCTAGTTCAGGATATATTCTGCTCATCCTTCACCTCTTGGAGCAAGTGAGGGAGAGAATGCAATAGAAGGGTTTTCTCTTTAAGTGTTCCTTTGGCTCATCACCTCTGCCCCAACCTTCCCACTGTCAACTAGTTATGGGAAATTGTCCCTTTCCGGGAAAATGATGTTTTAGGTCAGGATCCAAGTCATAGCAGAGAAACCAGGAAAGAAAAGTGGCCAGAGAGTTGAATCACCTGTCTCAGCATGGCGTGGAAAACCCAAACTAATGTTATGCTGGAGGAACAGCATGACACATCCACTAATTTGGTAATCTGATGCTCTGGATAAATTGAAAGAGTTTGTTTCCTTGTCCATGGCATTCAGTTCCCACCTCTGGCCAGCAAAGTGACCAACTCCCATTCCAAATCTAGACCTTGCTTTCCAAAGTCAGTTTGGGTCATCCTATGGGCCATCCACACTGGCACATCATTCACAGTCATCCTGATCAATCTACTAGTCACAGCTTCTGCCATGTGGACAATTCCTGCTTCATCTGAGACTCACCTTCTCTGTTTTTATCTGTCTTACTATGAGAGAAAAGTCCATAGCCAAATAAAAGACTTTTTAATGGGGGTGGGAGGAAAGAGGGGAAGAGAGCCACAAGAGGAAAGGTCTCTTGTAAATTCTGCATCTAATTGCATGTGAAGGGGAGCAATCAGTAGTCAACATTTAGAAGCTGAAAGCTTAGCTTCAGCATGGTGGAGTACGAACACCACTAACAGGGGACTGGAGTTCAAGTTATTGAGGGAATGATAAGGAAGTTGGGTCACACTTCTCTCTGATTAGAATGTCTCTACATAGTATAATAATACACCTTACACATAGTATATTTTTAAGGTCTGCCAAGTGCTTTATAAATATTATCCTCATAATAATCTTGGGAGGTAGGTGCCATTTTACAGATGAGGAAGCTGAGGCCAACAGAGGTTAAGTGACTTGCTTAAAATCACAAAGCTAGGAAGAGTCTGAGGGAGGATTTGAACTTGAATCTTCCTGGCTCCAGATGAAATACTCTAACTTCTATACCACCAAGCTGTTAGGGTTGAGAAAGGATATTTAGTTCTGTTCTCCAGGTGAAGTCTAGCCCAGACCAGCTGTCTTGCAGTTAAGTGGGGGACCCCTTAAGAGGGACGAGGTAAGAGTCAATCACTTAGTCAGCCAACTAATATTTATTTTGCACCTACTTTGCACCAGGCACTGTGCTAAGTACTGGACACACAAAGAAAGGCAAAAAAGAAAGAAAAGAAATCTATGTGATAATTTTATTGTATATTTGAAAGGGCTAAGTTGTGCATGGTAGATTTGCAGTTTCATGTGCAATCTTTTTTATTGTATTATGTTGTGGAAATGCTTGTTTTATTCCACAATCAAAAATAAAATTTAATAATGATTGAAAAAATAAACATTGCGTGCCCTCAAGGAGCTCCCAGTCTAATGGGGAGACAACACTATATACAAACCAGCTATATGCAGAATAAATTCGAGATGATCAACACTAGAATTAAGGTGGGTTTGGGAAGGTTTCTTGCACAAGTTAAGACTTCAGCTCAGACTTGAATGAAGCCAGAAAGGTAGGAGGAGGAGATGAAGGAGTGTGTCCCAATGGACAGCCAGGAAAAATGCTTGGAGAGGGAATGCCATGTGTAAGGAGACCAGAGTCAATGGATTGCAGAATATGTGGGTGGGAGAAAAAAAGTGTGGGAATTGTGGAGAGGTAGGAAGGGGCCAGTTTATGAAGGGCTTTGAAAGGCAGCTAGGTGACACAGTGGACAGAACCCTGGATCTATAGTCAGGAAGATCTGAGTTCAGATCTGGCCTTAGACACCTCCTCAATGTGTAACTATGGGCAAGTCACCTCTATCTGCCTGTTTCAACTGTAAAATGGGGATAATAGTAACACCTACCTCCAAGGTTGTTGTTAGGATCAAATGAGATAGCATTTGTAAAGCCTTTTGTAAAGCTCTAATCGCTATCAAAATATTAGCTATTATTGAAAGGCAACGAAAGTATTTTATATTTGATCCTGGAGGTAACAGGGAGTCACTGGAGTTTATTGAATGACAGTGATATGTTTTAGCTTGCCTTTAGGAATATCACTTTGGCAGTGGAATGGAGGATTGGAGTGGGGGAAAAGAGAGTACTGACAAAGATGCGAATATTCATCCTCTGAACTGGAAAACACTTCAGTATGCATGTATGAAAGAGTACTGGAATTTGGAGGCAGAAGACCTGGGTTCAAAACTCACCTCTGAGGCTCATATTAGGCAAGTCACTTAACTTCTTTGGGCCTCAGTTTCCTTATCTGTAAAATGAGAGTGTTGGCTCAGGTGGCTTGAGGTTCCTTCTAGCCCTGGAATTTTGATCGATCCTCTGACCTGGGTTCAGTTCCTGACTCTTACTACCTGTGGGACCATGGGAAAGTTATTTCCCTACCTGTTGCCTCAGTTTCTCCCTTTGTAAAATCAAAGAGAT
Organism: Trichosurus vulpecula; assembly: GCF_011100635.1. Lineage (NCBI taxonomy): Eukaryota > Metazoa > Chordata > Mammalia > Diprotodontia > Phalangeridae > Trichosurus > Trichosurus vulpecula. The sequence continues at coordinate 36,863,441 of NC_050579.1, forward strand.
TGGACTGAAGTCCCTGCCAACAGTAAACCTATGATACGCATCCATTTAGTGCAGCACCCACAACACAGTTAAATGACTAATAAATCCTTATTGATTGATAGATCCTATGATCCAGATGGTTTGGTATGGTGGGAAGAGTACTGTTTTTAGAATCAGAAGACCTAGTGGCTTCAAGTCTTGGCTCTTCTGATTACTAGCCATATGACCTTGGGCAAGTCATGCCACTTCTTTGCCTCAGGCTCCTCATTTATAAAATGGGTGTGATCATAATGCTGCTATGGCCCACCTCATAGGACTATTGTAAGAATCCATTTATGTTAAAGGCCTTGAGAAATAAAACTCAATAATGCCGTGGAAAGGGCACTGGCTCCAGAGTTTCAGAAGACCTGGGTTCAAATCCCACCTCTTTCATTCACGTCCACATGACCTTGGGCAAGTTACTTGATTTCCGTAGTCCTCAGTTTCATCGTCTGTAAAATAAGAGGGTCAGATTATGAGGCCTCTGAGGTCCACTCCAGGTCTAGGACAGCAGCCTCTGACTTGGTTTCAAATCTTGGCTCTGCCACTTACTGCATATCCAACCATGGGCAAGTTGCTCTCCCCTCTCGGCGCCTCAGTTTCCTTCTATGTAAATGGGGGTGGTGGCCTTTGAGTCACGATGGCTGAGCCAGTGGGCTCATCTGTATATTCAAACAAAGAACATCATTAGGTCAACACTGACTCTTTGTAAGGAAATCCCCAGATATCCAAGGGGGGATGGGGAATGCCCAGATCTGAGACATCCATCCCACTGTCAGGGGTAGGATTAGCATGGGCAATATGCCTGGATTTTCCACCATTATGGAATGCTTCTGGGTCTGTCCCCTCCTTCAAGACTATTGACAAAACTGAAGATGCCCACGCTCTGGGTTATAAATGGGGTTTCCAAACCTAAGCCTTCTCTTTGGTTCAAGAGTTCACAGTGATTCCTTGGGGCTGGATAGGTTGGGCCGCCACTAGTGACTGTTTTTTCTGGCTCTCCATAGCATCATGCCTGGGTTAATAAGCTATTGAGCAACCGGATGGAAAAGAAAGCACTGGGTTTTCCTTGTGGTCCTCCCCAAGGAGAAGAGATTGCTGCTTGTACCACCACCTTTTAACTGCATTAGTGTTGTCATGTCCCAGAAATCTACCTGATTATGGATTTGAAGTCATTCCGGAACTACACCTGGCCACTGAAGACCACATCCAACCCACACAGCCTTGGTTGGAGTGCATCATTCCTGGACTGCTCGTTGAGAATGTTCCTGGGGCCTTGCTGATTACGAGGACAGAATTGGGCTCTGGATGGAGTTTGGCCTATAAGTATGGGATATCTATTTCCTTCGACTTGGGTTTTAACTGCTCCCAAGAGCTTACCAATGGTTACACAGGCTAGTAAGTTCCTGAGGCTGGATTTGAACTCAGCACTTCCTGAATCCAGGCCTGGTATTCTTTCAACTGTACCACCCTGCTGTCCCCAGTACAATATAGAGGACCACTTTCTACACAAGGCATTTCCTTTTTCCTATCTAGTCACTAGCACTTTCTGACCCAAAACACAAACTCTAATTTTTATATTTATCATGTGTATATATATATATATATATATATATATATATATATATATATACTCACATACTTGTATCTATCTAGCTATCTATCTAGCTGTCTATTTTTTTGTCTCCTCCCTGTGGGATGTAGGTTCATGGAGAGCAGGATCCATTTTATTTTCACCTTCATATCTCTGGCACCAAGCACAATACCTGGCACCTAGTGGGCATTTACTAAATGCCTGATTTGAATTGGATTGGATTTGTTTCTCTTATGCTTAGGATCATGGCTTGAGCGTAGGAAGCACATAGTAAATATTGGTTGAACTGTTGATAAGCCAGAGATCAGGAGCCCCAGGTAATTTCCTGGACTTAATATAATGATGTGGTAATGGTCAAATAGAAGTCTCTATGGAGGATTTATGTGAATAAATGGGGGTCCTAGAGTCTGTGATACAAGCATTTTTTCCAGTGGGAGAATGGACTGAGAGAGGGAGGGAAAACTTGCCAAACTTGGCTCCGCAACCCAGAATTCAGAGAATCTTAGTATTCGAAGATATCTTACAGGTTCTCTTGTCCAACTAATGACAATGATGGACAGCATTCATATAGCACCTTTTTGTGTTTGCTTCTCTGTAAGTCTCCTTTTTTCTTTTTTTTAGAAAATATTTATTTTTAACATTCTTTTCTCTTTAGATTTTGAGTTCCAGATTCTCTCCCTTCCTCCCACCCCTCCCCCACCCACTGAAAATGCAAACAATATGAGGTCAACTATACAAGTAAAATCATGCAAAACGTATTTCCATATTTGCGATATTGCAAAAAAATGAGAAAATTATACTCCTGTCCACTAGTATCCCACCTTCAGGGATGGGAAAGCCACGAAATTTCAAAGCAACTCCTTCCATTTTCAACTGTTCTAATTATTAGGGGGGAAAATCCCATACAACGAGCTGAAATCTGCCCTCCCTGCAGCTTCCACTCACTGTTCCTGACTCCATTCTCTGGGGCCAAAGGGACTAAGTCTAATCTCTCTTCCATGTGATGGTCCTTCAAATACATGAAGACAGCTGTGGCATCCCCATTAAATTTTCTCTTCTCCAGTCTAACCAATCCCTGTTCCCTTCACCCACTCCTCATATGACCCAGCTTCAAGTCTGCTCATTTGAACCTGATCACCCTCCTCTGGACACAGGTCTGCTCAAATCCAATTCACTTTTGCAAGTCAAGACTTCCACCCTCCTGATGTCATTGGCTATCTTTGAGAATGAAGGACAAACAACAACTTCCCTCTCTCCCTAGATGTAGTTTGCAATTACTATATAACTTGAGAGATCTTTGGCCTTTGAGAGATCTTGGGCCAAAAAATGAATCACTAAGAGGCCAACCTTACTATAACTTTCTCAGTTTTATTATGCTTTCTTCTTCTTCATGCACTTTATAGTCTTGAAAAAGTAGCCTTTTTGCTGTTCCTTACTTGTGACCTTCGATCCCCTGCCTTTTTGCCTTTGCCTAGGCTGTCTCTCATACCTGGACTTTGCAGCATTTAGCTAGCATATAGTAGGTGCTGAATAAATGCTGAAGAATTGCTCAATTGGTGATATCCTCTTCAAGAAGAGCTAGGTTGATTCTCAGATGGCAAACCCATAGTCTATTGCCCAGCTAGACTTGATAACTTTGCAGCTTGGTGGGGTCTTCCAGAGCTTGTGCACAGTCCAAGGTTATCTTTGTGCCATGCCAATGCACCTGGGGAGAGTATTTTCAGAGGAAATAATGGAAGCCAATAGTTGCCAAGAGGCAAGATGGTGCTTGGAAAGACAGTGTCCCCTCTTCAATAGCCTCCAAGTTCTAAATGCTGTCTGTATTTACTTAGAGAGGACAGAATCTTTGACTGACTTGGAGAATCCAAGGAATCATAACATGTACCTCTTCTTTTCAGGTAAGGAGAAGGAAAGAAAAGAGGGGTTCAAAGGAGTGAGGAGAACATTATGAGAAAGGCAGCAATAAATAGACTTTTGATATCTCTTGTATACCAGCAACTCTCCCCAGATACTCAGGAGTACCCAGAGAAGTTTACAAGTCTAGCCATCATTTTATGGGAGTTGAAGTTATGAATTCTTTCTTAAGCATATTCTTTTGTTTTGTTTTTGTTTGTTTGCTTGGTTTTTTTTTGGAGGGGGGAAGGCAGGGCAATTGGGGTTAAGTGACTTGCCCAAGGTCACACAGCTAGTGAGTGTGCCAAGTGTCTGAGGCCAAATTTGAACTCAGGTCCTCCTAATTCCAGGGCTGGTGCTCTACTCGCTGTGCCACCTAGCTGTCCCTACTTAAGCATATTCTTGCCACCAGGCTAGATTAACCAAGAATAAACACCATATATAAGGATGAGTATCTCAAAAAGTTCAGAAACCCTCTTATTCTGTAGGTAGTTGGGATGTGTGTATGTCTATGTGTGGGGTTTTTTTTTTTGGTTTTTTAAAAAAATTTATTTGGTATTTTATTTTTCCCCAGTTACATGTCAAAACAATTTTTAACATTTGTTTTTAAAACTTTGAGTTCCAAATTATCTCCCTTCCTCCCTCTGCACTCTACCCCCTCATTGAGAAGGCAAACAATTCAATGTAGATTACACATGTGGAGTCATGCAAAACATATCCATAATAACCATGTTGTGAAAGAAAACATAGACAAAAAAACCTCAAGAAAAATAAAGTTTAAAAGAGTGTGCTTCAATTTGTACTCTGACAAATTTTTCATCATAAGTCCTTCAGAGTTGTCTTGCATCATTGCATTGCTGAGAAGAGCTAAGTAATTCACAGCTAATCCTCTTACAATACTATTACTACTTTGTACACAGTACATTTCATTTTACATCAGCCCATTCAAGTCTTTCCAGGTTTTTCTGGAAAAATCATTTCTTATGGTGCAATAGTATTCCATCATAATCATAAACCACAACTTGTTCAACCATTCCCCAATTGCTGGGCGTCCCCTCAATTTCTGATTCTTTACCTCCAGAAAAGAGTCACTGTAAGTATTTTTGTACATATATGTCCTTTTCCTTTTTGTTTTTTATCTCTTTTGGGATACAGACCTAGTAGTCTTATTGCTAGGTCAAAGGGTATGCCTGGTTTTATAGCCCTTTACGCCTGGTTTCAAATTGCTCTACAAAATGGTTGAATTGTGCGTGTTTATTCTACATTGTTTCTTTCAGTTTCCCCCCACCCCACCCCATACACACACTCTCAATAAGAGTAACAATAGTCTGCTAGGAAACCAGAGATCTTCATGAGTTTAGAGACTTCACCCCTCCTAGATGTGAGTAAACTGGGACATTGTGGGACAAACACAACAGAACTGTTGAGGTCTCCTAATCATGCGACAAAGAGACAGACTGCTAATTGGCTGCAGAGCCCAAAGTGAGGTACATTCAAAAAGGCTCTGACCTCTTTCCTGCTTGGCTGTGTTCCAGTGAGGAGGCTAGGACTAAGTCTCCAGTTGAGAGAGAGGGCTCAGTTTTTCTCTCCCCACAAGGGCCATGTAGTCCGTGAGCTCATAGCCCTGCTGATGCCTCAGTTTCTGTTCTATCTATCCTTTCTGCTTTTAGGGGAAGGAGATTAGAGTTAGCCAGAACTTTTTCAAAAACTTTAAAATATATGGAGAGTGAGCTACCAGAAGTCCTGGAGCTGGATGGATGTTCAAAGGGGAATGAAGTCCTAAGCCATCTTCTTGATGCTTCCCAGAAGGAGCAGATGCCTACTCATCCACCCATCCATCTATCCTTCCTTCCATCCATCCATCCATCCATCCATCCATCCATCCATCTATCCATTCATAGAGTCCAAATACCACACTGAATATGGAAGTAAACTTGGTGGGACCACATGCTACATAAAAACTGCTTTAATTTGGGCCCATTCTCCCTGGGCACCAAGGTGAAATAAAAGAAAATGTGCTCCAAAGTGTTTGAGGGTGGGAGGGAATATTTGAACTTCTGTTCTTGCTGTATCTTTACAAAAATGTTGGGTCATTTCATTCATATCCCTAGGACCATAGGCTCATAGAGCTGTCTACAAGTGGGATGGAATTTCAGAGAACATTAAGCCAACCACCTCGTTTTATATATGTGGAAACTGAGACCCAAGGAGGTTCATAAGATCATTGTCTCAGAATTAGAAATGACCTTAGAGGCTACCTAGTCTAATTCATCCATTTTACAGATGAGGAAACTAAGGTTGAGAAAGTGATTTATTCCAGGTCACAGTGAGTAAGTATCAGAGGTGAGCTCTGAACCCACATCTTCTTGATACCACAGCCAATGTTCTTTCCACAGTATGCCATGAAATGAGATATTAAGTGTAGGGTGTTTTGCAAACCTTAAAAAAAAAGTACCATATTGCAGCAGCTAAGTGGCACAGTAGCTAGAGCACTGGCCCTGGAGTCAGGGGAACCTGAGTTCAAATCTCACCTCTGATACTTCCTAGCTGTGTGACCCTGGGTAAGTCACTTAACCCCCATTGCCTCCCCTGCCCTGAACCATACTTAATCTTTCTGGAACTCATTTCCTCATAAGTAAAATGATGGTGTTGGTTTAGGGTGGCCCCTAATGCCCCTATTGATCCTAAAGCTATGATAACTATGAACCTGGGTCTCCTTTTTCTCATTCTGATGCCACAATGAGCCTTCAGAGAAGAACTTTGGTGGAGGGCATATTTCATAGAGTTATAAAATGTAAATGCTAGAAAGGATCTGAAGGATCATCTGTTCCTGCCTTCTCATTGTACGGAAGGGGTCACAGAGAGGGTAATGATCTGCCCAAGTTTACATACTAGTGAATAGCAGAGTCAGAATTAGAACCCAAGACTCTTGACTTACACTACCACCTTAACAGCTCCCTCTTGAAACAGTTCCACAGAGTTAAGAAAATTGAGGTGTGCTGATGCAAATTGTACAGCCTAATCCTCATAAGGAGAGAGTGGGAAGAAAGCCAATGGATGCTTCCATGCTGTCTGAGGCTCTTTCCACAGATCTGGGGGGAGGCATTGAAATAATGGAACATATTTTGGGAATCACTTGATTTTCTGCATGTTAATATCAGGAAACTCCAAGTGGAGATGGGGAATCTTTTAAAACCAGGAGTTTTGTTTATTTCATGGCAACCGATTTCTCTTGGCTTTGGAAAAGATCTGGCAAATGAAAATGCCAACTATTTTACGGTTTGCTTTTTTTTCAGAGAAAGTCAAAAAACAGACATGCTAGGATGTCTAGGCTTTCCCCAATGAACAGGCTCAAGTGGAAACAAAGATCTTCCCTAGGAGACGGGGACAGCTCAGAGTACTAGAAAGACCCTGGATTTAGCATCAGATAGGAGGAGGATACTGTGGCTTCATTTTTATCACAAATACTCAAATGACCAAGGAAGCACAATGCCATTTAAAAATCCTCATTCAAATTATTTCTTTAAGTAAAACTTAATTCAGAACAAGAGAGACAAAAGAAAGCATGTGGATTCCTAACCATGAATTGGTTCCATCTTTGTTTTGCAAAAACATTGCAAACTCTTGACTTGAGATCGTGATGTCTTGTCTCTTCCATTAGAATGAACGGGAGCTCCTTGAAAACAGACTGCCTTTCTTTTCTATCCTATTCAATTATTTCTGTTTCTAGTCATTACACATAATAAGGGCAATAATAAGTGGCTATTTCTATTTTGCTTCTATTTGCATATGGTAAGTGCCATTAATAACCACTTTATTCATTCATCCGAGTTCTCCATACATCATTAAAATTCTTTTTGATACCATTTTTTTTTTGCAGTATCACTATATGACTAAGTCATGGAATGTGAATCTCTGAAGAATCAATGCTGTGGGTCACCCAAAAAGCAATAGAGAGTTACATGGTCATGTAAATAAGCTGTGGCATATTGTCATCATATTACCAATGATGACATGGGCACACGAAGTATCAAAGGATGTCATCCAGGGAATGCTTGATTGACAAAGGAAGTGGTCTAGGCATGGAGCATGAGAAAGGGATAACAGATAGATCACTCAAGTGCTCAACTAGTACTCATGGAATGTTAGAAGGCCTAGGGGTAGGCATGCTTTATACGGCATGAATTCTCTGTAGAAAATATGTGGGAAAAGATAGGTAGAAACGCACAAAAATGAGAAGACATGAATGGACTGTGAAAGGTACCATTGAAGGGAATAAATATATCAGTAAATTCACAGATCTATTGAAGTATTTGTCTAGACTAGGGGCTTTTCACCCTTTTATATCTCATGGACCCCTTTGGCACAGTCTGGTGAATCCCACAAACCCAAAACTCAGAATCATGCTTTTAAATGCATAAAATAATGCATAGGATTACAAAGGAAACCAACTATGTTAGAATATATTTATCAGAATTTTTTAAAACAAGTTCACAGACCTCAGGTTAAGAATGTCTGCTATAGATAAATAATTTGTTCAGTTGTTCAGTCATGTCTGACTCTACATGACCCTATGGAAGTTGTCTGAGGGATTTTCTTGGCAAAGATCTTGGAGCAGTTTGTCATTTCCTTCTCCAGTGTGTCCCTATGTAACGGCAACTACACTGGCACGCTCAGGATGGCTGCTGGCACAGGTTCTTAGATCTGCTTTACTAAGGAAAGCAACTTTAAAAGGGTCAATGATCTTCTTTAATTACATAAAATAAAAACAGAGGAAATACAGAGGAGAGAAATAAAGACCAACAGACAGGGCTCTACTGCCTGAATCAAAGCAAAACTGCTATATATACTTTCCATTCACCACTGGATCGAGAGAGGTAACTCTGAGCAGTTGGGGAAGCTCTGAACAATACAGCCACTCAAAGTCTCAACCAGGGGATCACAAGATCCTTCTTGTAAGCAAGCCCCCAAAGCAAAAGTTCACCTCTCAGAATATATACTCTTTTGGCTAATAGGCTCAGAGCCAGAAGGCATCAAAACCCTCCTGACTCAGTGCCTAATTAGAAATTAACAAAAAGTGTGTAAACCTTCCTACAAGCAAGCAAGCTTCCCTTAATGGGCTCTACATGAGGCCTGTTGATGGGCAGGGAAGATCTTATGTCTCATTAACCTTGCACCCTATTCTACAGATGAGGAAATGAGGCAAATGGGAGTTAACTGACTTGCCCAGGGGCACACAGCTAGTGTTTGAGATTGGATTTAAACCCAGACCTTCCTGACTCCAGGCCTGGTGCTCCATCCACTACACCACCTAACTGCCCTATAGACAAATAATATGGATGAGAGATAGTATTTGCAAGCTCCCACTCATTGCCTCACCCAAGACAAATACCGATTTATTGCCAGTGAGTAATGAAAGTCAGAAAAGCAAATTTGTTTTTTTAAATCAATATGTGTATTTAATTTTTTTTGAAGTTTAATATGAAGGTGAAATCTATATATAATCAATTTATTATTATGTTATTATAATATTATATTATATAATGAATTTAAGGCACAGGAAAGAACCATAGGATTCTTGCCCAATTTAACCAAAACCTGTGGTTTTCTGAACTAAACAGAAGCTTCAGTTGGTTGGAAAGTCCCTCTTAGGACATATCAGGACTTCCACCAAATACATAGACACAAGAGCTTGGACATCATCCATCTCAGGGCACAGCTTGTGATGAGGAATCAGTGGGAGAATATCCCAATTCTGAACTATTCCTAGAAGTTCCTGAAAACTAACATTTTAAAATAAGTAACCAAACGGAAAAAGTTTCACTTTCTGTCCCAAATGACTCAACCTGCCTCACACCTAGTCCTGTTCTTTGGACTCAGAGAGACAGTAGCTAGAGCAGTTACTAAGCCAAGGGAAATTTGAAGTTTGCTGTAGGTGGCGTAGGAAATCAAGAACCTTTACAACTCAAAGTCTGTCATACACAGTAGCTCTCTGCTCTATCCATCCACTCTACCCCCATACCAACCCTAGGTACTGGCTCTTTGGAGGTAGTGACTATAACAGCTACCAAGATAATGAAAGTTTGAAGCTATTTGCAAGTAGGGTCAGCAATCAACAAGCACCTTCACTAGCCATGCTAGAAGGATTTTTTCTCAACCAAGACAAGTATTGATTTATGGCCAATGAGTAGTGGAAAAGTAAGAAAAATGGTAGGGGTTTTAAAGATCAGTGTGTGAATTAATTTTTGTTCAAATAAAGGCTGATACTATAAGCAATCTGGGAGAGCAAGGAAAAGTTTACCTATCAGATTTATGGAAAAGGAAAGAATTCATGATACAGCAAGAGACAGAGAGCATTACAAAATGCAAAATGCATAATTTTGATTATGTTAAAATTGAAAAGTTTTTGTATAAAAAAACCAATGCAATAAAGATTAGGAGGGAAGCAGAAAACTGGGAGAAAACCTTTACAACCAGTGTCTCTGATAAAGGCCTCATCTCTAAAATATACAGGGAACTGAGCCAAATTTATAGGAATACAAGTCATTCTCCAATTGAGAAATGGTCAAAGGATATGAACAGGCAGTTTTCAGAGGAAGAAATTAAAGCTATCTATAGGCATATGAAAAAATGCTCTAAATCACTATTGATTAGAGAAATGCAAATCAAAACAACTCTTAGGTAGCACATCTCTCCTGTCAGATTGGCTAACATGACAAAACAGGAAAATGATAAATGCTGGAGAGGACCTGGGAAAATTGGAACACTGTTACATTGTTAGTAGAGTGAAAAATTCTGACCAAAGCCAGATTGCTCCAGCTCTTGCTTTGTTTCTTTCTTTCATTCTTCCTTCCTTCCTTTCTTTTTCTTTCTTTGTTTCTTCCTTCCTCCTTCTCCTTCTCCTTCTCCTTCTCCTTCTCATTCTCCTTCTCCTTCTCCCTCTCCTTCTCCTCTTCCTCCTCCTGTCTCTCTCTCTCTCCTCCCCCTCCCCCTCCCCCCCTCCATTCTTTCACTCTCCTTCATCCAGTAAGAAATGAGCAAAGGAAATGGGAAAACATTGCTGAAAAAAAATAGCCATAACAACATTTGAAAACAAATAACCAAATGGCAAAAATTCCAGTTTCTGCTCCAAATGACTCAACCTGCTTCACGCCCAGTCCTGTGCTTTGATCTCAGAGAGACTGTGGGTAGAGCAGTCTCTGAGCCAAGGAAAATTTGAAGTTTGCTGTCGGTGGGGTGGGAGATCACCAAGTCCTTCAGAACCAATTCTGTGTATCATACACAGCTCTCTGCTCTACCCATCCCCTCCACCCCGACCCCAACCCTGAGCCTGCTCTTTGCAGGGAGTGACTAGAGCAGTTATTGAGTCAAACAAAGTTTGAAGCTAATTGCAAGTTGGGTGAACAATCATCAAGCACCTTCATTGGCTATTCTTAGAAAAGTCTTTCCTTGGCACAAATTCAATCAGAGCCCTTTACTCTTTAACAGGCTCTGGAGTTATGCTCCTATAGGAGGGAGAAGAACCAGGAAATATTGAAATAATGGCAGACTCCTAATACAATGAGGAAAATCTCTGGAGTAAAAGAATTTTAGACAAAACTTCAAAAAGAGTGATAAATTCAACAACTACAAGTAGAACCCCAGAAAAGAGTAAAAAACGATTGCAAAGGGCTCCAGGATGGTTGGAAGGTCTAATAAAAGAACTGAAGAAAGAAATCGAAAGTGAAAGAGACAGCTCATAACAGAAACCAGGAAACATTAGCAGTGTACTGGATATGCTTAAAAATAATGGAGGAAAGAGAACTTGAAAATTCAACGAGACAACGAGAAATATCAGACCAATTCCCTGTCACGAGTCTCTCCCCACTGCAGGCCATTCTCTACTCGCCTGTCAAAATGATTCTCCTGAAGTGCAGATCTGACCATGTTACCCTACTCAATAAATTCCAGTGGCTTCCTATCTCCTCCAGCATTCTGTGTGGCATTCAGAGCCCTTCACCATCTTATTTCCCTCCATAGCTTTCTAGTCTTCTTCTACCTTACACACTCCATCCCCACATACTCTTCAAGCTAGCAACACTGGCCTCCGAACTGTTTCTCTGCTAAGACACTCCATCTCTGGACTCTGAATGTTTTAACAAGCTGGAATGCTCTCCCTCCTAATTTTGGCCTCCTGGCTTCTTTGAAGTCCCAACTAAAATTCCACTTTCTACAGGAAGCCCTTCCCAATCTCTTCTCTCTGTAGATTGTCTATCTCTCAACTTTGTACATAAATGCCAAATGTAGTCTCCCCCATTAGACTGGGAGCTTCTTGAGGGATCTTTGGATCTCCAGCACTTAGCACAGTACTTGGCACATAATAGACTCTTCATTAAATGTTTGTTGACTGAAACATAAAAATCCCCCTCACAGGGAAAACGGTAAAAAGAAACCTTTCTGCTTCCTCCTCTTGAGTAACTCTAAGTATCCCCACTGCTCAGAGTAGCCTCAGAGTAACTTTGCTTCTCCTGAGAGCCCTCCCCCCTTTTCTGTCTATAAATACAGGGTCTGATGGGGCTCAGAGAGAAGGTAAAGCATAGATTTCCCAACCAGCATTAGCCAGCAGCTGCTCCTCTGGGAAGTGTGAGCCCAGAGTCCAGCCTGTACTGAGTCTGTTCTTTGGCAATGACTTCATTTTCATCCACAAAAGTCAATAGCTCCATCCCTTAAAAAAGAGCAGGGAATTTCCCGAGTTGGCATAATGGCCAGCCTTGGCTGCAGGAGGCTCAGGCTGCCCATTTCTTTTCCCTTTTCTTCCACAACTAGAGTCTGCCAGATACCTATTCAAGGAGAAAATTGGATCTGAAAGTGAAAGGGCAACCTTAAGCCAGACTCGGTTGCCCAAGGAATGATTTCTTGGAAGCTCTCAGCTTTCCCAGAACTGAGCAGCCTGTCAGTCTGGTGCTTGATGTCAAGGCACAGACATAGAGCCTCACAGTCAGATGGACAACCTATGGGGTATATGGAGAATGTTCAAAGTGCTCTAATGGACAGAGGGCTACAGCTCTAAAGCTGGAAGGGCCCTCAGAGGCTATCAAGCCCAATTCCCTCATTTTACAGATAGGGAAACTGAGGCCCAAGGTCGCTCACTGACTTATAGGATAATAGATCTAGAGCTGAAAGAGACTTTGGCAATCTGCTAGCCCAACACCCTCATTTTACAGAGGCCTGAGGAAGTGAAGTGGCAGACTCCTAATATAGTGTGCCCAAGAATAGTAAGTGTCTGAGGTGGGATGTGAACCCAGGTCCTCTGCCTCTAAAAGCAGGGCTCTTTCTGCTGTACCTTGTTGAGTACTCAAGTGTGCTACTATGGATCTCAGTATTGGCCTGATTCTGACAGATGAATCAGGATACCTGATGGTCCCCAGGCCATTAACTGTGCCTAGGACTTTTTGGGCTATGGCCAGATGTCCTGGGGAGGTTGGGGTCTGTGAGCTCTTCTGCAGGGGTAGACAAAGGAAACCAGGAGCCTCTTACAAAGGGCTGGCTTAGTCTTACCTGGCATATGGTAAGCACTTGCTTGTTGAGTGACTGACTTACTGACCACGGGCCCTATGGGGTTGGGGCAAGCAGACTCTAGTGACCAGAGAACAACACACCAACTGCTGAGTAGAACAGATAAGGATAACACAGGAGTTGAGAAGTGTTTATTAAATACCTTCTATGGGCCAGGCTGTAGAGAGAGAAAGCTCAAAATGAAAACAAGTGGTGGAAAGCCCTCAGGGAGTTGCCATTTTAGTATCTAGTTATCTATACCTAAGCAGATGTGAAATATCTAAGTATAATGGAATTTTGGCAGTGGGGGGGGAGGGGAGACAATCAGGAAAGATCTTAAGTTTGAGCTGGTATGCAGGGGCAGGGCAAGGAGAACAGCCTATGCAAATGTATGGAGACTGGAAATGAAGAGAATGTGAGACAGAGAGAAAACATGCAGTCCGGTTTAGCTGGATGGTAGAATGAATGCATAAAGGAGAGGGATATTTGATCAGTCTAAAAAGATAGGATGGGGAAGCTAGGTGGCACAGTGAGTAGAGCACCGGCCCTGGAGTCAGGAGGACCTGAGTTCAAATCCGGCCTCAGATACTTGACACACTTGCTAGCTGCGTGACCTTGGGCAAGTCACTTAACCCCAATGGCCCTGTCTTCCCCCCTGCAAAAAAACAAAAACAAAAACAAAACAAAAGATGGAATGGAGCCAGATTGTGAAACAGTCTTTGATCCCAGAGGCAATAGGAGCCAATGCCATATTTTGAGCTGGGCGATGAAATCAAGTGTGTTTCAAGAATATCACTTTGGTAGCCAAGTGGGGAATGGATTGGAGAGGGAAGAGACTGGAGGCAAGGAGAGCAATGAGGAGGCCATCAATGCAGCAGAGGCCAAAAGGTGATGAGGTCCTGGATTAGGGTGGCAGCTTTGAGAATGGAGAGGAGATGGAATATTAGGAAGGTTGTAGAGGTGGGTTTGATAAGACTTGGTAGCTAATTGGTGATGGAGGAGAGGAAAGGGAGAGAAGGGAGAGAGAAGAGTCAGTAATGGCTCTAAGGTTTCTGTCTGTCTCCTGTCACACAGGAGATAGAACACTGGGGGTGGAGTCAGGAAGATCTGGATTCAAATCCTGCCCCTGCAATTTAAAAGATGTGTTATCTAGGAGCAAGTCCCTTAGACTCTCTGAGACTCAGTCTCCCCATCCACAAAATGGAGATGATAAAGATGCTTGTCACACCTGCCTTGTGGGATTGCTGTAAGGTTCAAATGAAATAACACAGGTGAAGTGCTTTGTAGATGTAGAAGGACTTTATCAGCATCAATCACACTTATTCATGCTTATTCTCCCTCTGAGGAGCTGGGATCAATCACATTAGACAAGTCTCGAGCTCAGTTTCCTCATCTGTGAACTCAGTGGCCTCCGGGATCCCTTTCAACTCTAAATCTGTGATGTTCACGTGGCATCGTGGAAAGAGCCCAGTTACAAGGATGCCTTGGTCAAGTCCAGGCACTGAACCTCAACGTCTTCACCTGTAAAATGGGCGTAATAAAAACATGGGGAGATGTAAAATGGGGGAAAATGGGGAAAGAATCCTGCAGGTTACATCTCAAAGACTGCCGTGAGGACAATGCTTTGTAAACCTGCGAGTGAATAGAGAATGGGACTTACTTACAGTTAGGAAGACCTGAGTTCAAATTCTAACTCAGATATTTTCAAATTTTGTGACCCTGGACAAGTCACTTCTCTGTCCATCAGTTTCATCTGTAAAATGGGGATAATAATAACACCTACCATCCCGGGTGGTTGTAAGAATTAAGTGAGTTAAAGTATGTGAAACCCTCTTGAGACCTTACAGGGCTATGTAAATGCTAGCTCTTACTATTAATGACCCAAAAGCACTTTGTAAATGTGCATTATTATCGTCATCTTCCCTTGCATGTTTTCTTTGGCCAGAACGTGCAGTCTGACAGTTTACTCTAGAGTAAGGTTAGAGAGCACCTAAAAATCTCCTGTTTAGAGACTGAACATCTTAAGTCTATGGCGCTACCTTTTCTTTCTTCCTTCCTTCCTTCCTTCCTTCCTTCCTTCCTTCCTTCCTTCCTCCTTCCCTCTCTTCCTTATTTATTTCCTTCCTCCTCCTTTTCCTTCTTTCCTTCCTTCCTTCTTTCCCTCCTCCCCTCCTTCCCTCCTTTCCTTCCTTTCTCCTTTCCTTCCTTCCTTCTTTCCTTCCCTCCTCTTTCTCCCTCCCTCCTTTCATTTTCTTCCTTGCTTTCCTTTCCTTCCTTTCCTCCCTCCCTCTCTTCCTTCTTTTCTTCCTTCCTTCTCTCTCTCCTCTTCTCCTTTCCTCCTTCCCTTCTCTTCCATTCCTCCCTCCTTCCCTCCCTCCCTCCCTTCCTTCCTTTCTTCCTCTCTCCCCCTCCCTCCTTTCATTTCTTTCCTTCCTCCCTTCCTTTCCCTTCTTCCCTTCCTCTTTTCCTTCCATCCTTCTTTCCTTTCTTCTTCCCTTCCTTCCTTCTACAAACATTTATTACACTTAAGGCCCTGTGCCAAGTGATTGAGACAAAATGGGACAAAATGAAAAGCATCTTTCCATTCAAAGAGTTCCCACTCTATTGGGATTTACAAGGATGAGCAAGCACCAGATCAGTTGAGGAGGGAGAGGGACCTACACTAATAAGAAGCACCAATGAGGGGTATCAGAAAAGTTTCCCAGTAGAAGGTGGCACCTGAGTTGAGCCCTGAAGAAAGTGAAGGCCTCTAAGAGTCCAAGTTAGGAGGGAGAGCATCCCGGGAAAGAGGCAAAAGCCCCGAGGTAGGAGATGGAATCCCAAGATCAGTGAATAAATA
Source organism: Trichosurus vulpecula (assembly GCF_011100635.1). NCBI lineage: Eukaryota > Metazoa > Chordata > Mammalia > Diprotodontia > Phalangeridae > Trichosurus > Trichosurus vulpecula. Next base: position 36,879,319 of record NC_050579.1, read on the forward strand.
ACAAGTTGGCCAGTTTAGCTGGAATGCAGAATGTATGAAGGGGAGTAGTCCAAAGTAGATTTGAAAAGGCAGATTGTAAAGGGTCTTAAGTTCCAAGCTGAGGAGTATGTATCCTAGAGACAGTAGGGGCTATTTGGTGGCTGGATAGAATGAAGCAAGACATGGCTCCCCTCCAGACTCAGGGGCTCAGCAGGCTGCTTTCCCAGTCTCCTCTGGCTGGGCTGTGTGATGCATGTATGTATGATTTTCCAAAGCATTGTCATCAGTGCCTAGCCATCTCTTTTCTTCCTTGGTCACCCATTCTTCCCTCTGTCTCTTGCTACCCAAATTCCTCTTGTTATGAACAGAAACACAGAGGAGACCAAAGCATTCTCTTGGAGGGGACCATCCTTAAGGCTGTGTCTCCTGTACATTACCATGCTTTACATACAGAAGATAAGCTCAATACAGGCTCCTAGGAACGACAGCCGAAAGGGACCCAAGTGCTGGATTTGGAGACAGAAGACTTCAGTTCAGATTCTGACTCCAATAATTATAGCCTCTGTGACCATGAGGAAGTCACCATTCTGGGCCATCATCTGGGCCAATGCGGGGTAGGCAGATGACCTCACAGGGCCCTCCCAGCTCTAAACCTATGATCCTACGAAGCCAACCCCTCACTTTACAGAAGAAAAATTGAGGCCCAGAAAGGCTGACTTGTCCAAGGTCTCACACAAGGTCACATGAGGATCCCAGTCGTACTGGGATTTGGACCCAGGAATTTGGATTCCAAATTCATTGTTTTTACTTTTTCCACTCAATCACAAACCCTCATCAAGCAAAACAGGCCAGATTTCTTTATCATCAAACTCCCAGCTGTTTGCAGGGGGCTTATTTTACGTGTGTGTATATATATGTATTTGTATGTATATATGTGTGTATATATGCATGTATATGTATATACACACATATGTGTGTGTATGTATATATATATGCACACATATATGATATATATTATATATATACATATATATTTTAAACCCCCTTCTTTCCTTTTATTTCTTTTTATTTTCTGTCTTCTGACAATCTACTGCTTTTCTGCCCCAGCTAAGGAAAGATTATAGATTCTGTGTTGGTAGGGATCTAAGAAACAAGTATTTATTAACTACCAGGTACTTTATAAATATTATTTCATTTAATACAACAACCCTGTGTGGTAGGTTTCTAATATTATCTCCATTTTACAATTGAGGAAACTGAGGCAAAGAGCGGTACAGTGACTTGCCCAGGGTCACACAGCTACTAAGTGTCTGAAGTTGTACACACAGTGAAGTTTTCTTGATTCCAGACCCAGAGCTCTATCCACTGTACCACCCAGCTGCCTGAAGTCAGAGGTCATCAACTCCAGTTCCGTCTTTTTACAGACAGATGGGCAAGTGGTAGTTGGCAAATAGGCTACTGGGGAAGTAGAGGATAGAGCAGAGAAGAAGGTGAAGCAGTAGATGAAATGGAAGGTCACATATTCCAGGGATGTGGCATACTGGTAGGGTTAGGAGTCAGGAGACGTTGGTTTGATTCCCAGCCCTGATGCTTAATTGACTCTGCGACCAGGACAAATCATTCATTCTGCATGAGATGAGACTAAAAAGGCAGAGAGGTATCAGATTATAAAGGGCCTTGAATGCCAAGCTAAAGATTTTGTCTTTTATTTAGCAGACAAGGGACATTGAAGGGATCGGGTTCATTTCCCAGAAGAGAATTTTCCAGGTAGCTTACCTCTTCCTTAGGCCCAAGCTTAGTCATTATAACTCCCTAGTTTTCAATTGTTTTCTTGTTTGTTTTTCCATTTACACTGTTTTAGTCATATAATTGCTTTCCTGGTTTTGCTTGCTTACTGTGGATCAGTTCATATAAGTCCTCTCGTGCTTATCTGAATTCTTTATAGTGGTTGTTTCTTGTTTCAGTGTAGTCCTATTTCATGGCATTCATGTACCATTCCCCAGTTGGTGGGTATTGCCTTTATGTCCAGTTCTTTTTTCTTGTTAAGTCATTTCAATTGTGTCTGATTCTTTATGACCCTGTTTGAGGTTTTCTTGGCAAATTGGCCATTTCCCTCTCCAGCTTATTTGAGAGATGAGGAAACTGAGGCAAACAGGGTGAAGTGACTTGCCCAGGGTCACATACCTACCACAAAATGTGCTGCTTATGAATGTTTTTGTGTATTTGGCACCTTTCTTTCTGTCCTTCACCTCTTTAGGATAAATGCCTTTCGCTCAAAGAATATAAACATTTTATTCATTTTTTGGAGCATAATTCCAGATTTTCAGAATGGTTAGATTAGTTCACAGCTCTGCCAATAGTGTTATTAATGTTGCTTTCTTTCCATAATACCTCTAACCATTGACTGTTCCCATCTTGAGTCATCTTTATCAGTTTGCTAAGTAAATTGTTTTCATTTGCATTTCTCTTATACTATAGACTAGTGATTTGAAGCACTATTTCATTTGTTTGTTAATAGCTTGCAAATCTTTTGAGAACCATTTATTTACATACCACAGATATTGGATAATGGTCCTTGGGCTTATGGATATCTTTATTGGATATAAGATCTTTATCAGAGATTGGATGCAATTTTTTCCCATTCAACATCTTACCTCTTTATCTTAGCTGCTTTGACTTTGTTTGGGGAGAAGCTTTTCAATTCCATGTAAAGGAAGTTACCTATTTTCTCTTTTATGATTCTTCCACCCCCTGTTTTGGTTAAGAACTCTTCTCCTAGTTGCCATCAGTGTCCACATCCCTAGTAGTCCTTCTCCTTCCCTCCTTCCAATCAGATGCCTCTAATCTGTGGTAGGATGTGAAATCAGATCCCTGAGTTCCTTAGGGCTTGCTGTCCAGGAGGTTCCACACCACCCAGCTCTGTAGTCAGAGGAGTTCTTTTAATTGAACTCCAAAATCAAAGTCAAGGTGTGGTGGCAAGGGGAGAGGAAGAGAGGAGGAGGAGAAGATAAGCTTGTAATTTTTTTAAAAAAATTAATGAAGTGGAGGGGACTTTTAGAGGAAGAAAAACAACAATGGAAGGGACCAAAGGTAGGACATACATTGAAGGGAACTAGGTGTGGACAGCCTGGGAAAGAGAAGTTGAGAGATAGCTTAGTAACTGTCTTCAAATATGTAAAGAACTTTAAAGTGGAGGGTGTGGGCCTGATCTTCTCTATTTCCATACAGGACAGAAGGCAAATTATAAGAGGAAGGATTTAGGTTAGACAGGAAGAAAACTTCCTCACTACAAAGCCATCAAATTCCCAACAAGGGGAATTAGCTTTCCTTGGGGAACTACGAGAGGAAGACAGACACATCTGAGCCTTTGATGATTTAAGAGTCGATATAGTTGATGTAAAGGAAAGATCCTTGAAAGTCAGAGGCCAACGGCTCGATCAATCAACTATGTGCCAGGCACTATACCAGGTGATGGGGACACAAAGACAAAAATGTAAAATCCCTCACCCCCAAGGAGCTGACATTCAATGACAGAAATTTCATGTACGCAGAAAAGTGTTTACAATATCTATACCATTGAGATTTTAACCATAGCAAGCATTCTTTCCCAGAAGGAAATGGAAATACAACACTTCCCATCCAATTACTTTGACTTCATTCTAACCAAACCTATATACTTCCTGGTTCTTGTATCCTTTAATTAAATGATAAGGAGGCTTTTGTCTCTTTAAATATGATTTTGAAGTATCAAGCTCTCTCTGACTTGTTCCTCATCTTCGGGCTGTGACTCCTCATCCTGTCCTAAACAGTGTAATTAGTGAGAGGGTCCCATTTGGTATGGAGGTCATACTGAATCACCAAGCCATAGAATGAGAGACCTGGGAGTAACCCTGGACACCATCAACTCCACCAGCCTACATCCATTCCACTCTCCCCTCCCAAGTTCATAGGGATGAGCTTGTGAGCGCTGGTTGATTTGGGGTAGGGAGCAATTATGAGGAAAGTCAAATCCCAAGATGCTTGGTTAGCCATCCTTTGGGTCATTCTGGCTCAGGAACAAATCCCAGATAGTGAATTCACTGAGCCTTTACAAATGCCACTTGGATGTGTGATCCCCATCTTCTTGGGATGTACTAAGGCAAAGGGTGTCCCTTGGAACACTTAATGAATAAAGATGCAGCTTCCTTAGCACCCTTGCTTAAATCTGATGATTTCCAGACTTTTAAAAAGATATAACCAAAGGAAATGATAATAAGAATAATGACACAGCCTTGTAAGGTCTGCAAAACCCCTTTTTCTTTACGACAGTAAGGGTAGTGGAGAGAGCATTGGCTCTGGAATCAGAGGATGGGGTTAAATTCTCACTCCTGCTACTAGAACCTGCGTGACTTACACAAGTCACTTAGCTTCATTCTCTGGGACTCAGTTTCCTCCTCTATAAAATGAGGGAGTTGGTCTAGGCACCCCCTTACATCCCTATGATCTTATAAGACACTTTGCCTCTCTAAGACTCAGTTTCCCCATCTGTAAAATGAAGTGGATTAAACTATATATGACCTCTGAAGTCCCTTTTGGCTCTGCTTCTATGATCCTATAGGTCACATGACTTCCTTGGGCCTGTTTCCTCATCTGTGAAATTGAGGGATCAGACTCTTTCAGGTCTAGAGGCATGATCCCATGATCTACTACTATCTGTGTGACCTTAAACAAGTCAATTTGCCTCTCTTGGCCTCAGTTACCCCATCTGCAAAATGACGGGTTTGGACCAGAAAACCTCTGAGGTCCTTTCCAGCTCTAGATTCATGATACCATGAATCCCATTTTACAGATAAGAAGCTGAGGTCAAGAGAAGCTAAATGGGGGGCAATTAGGTGGTGCAGTGAGGAGAACACCGATCCTGGAGTCTGGAGGACCTGAGTTCAAATTCAGCCTCAAACACTTGACACGCTTATTAGCTGTGTGACCTTGGGCAAATCACTTAACCTCAATTGCTCTGCCTTGCCCCCTGCAAAAAATAAGAAAAGGAAAAAGAGAAGTTAAATGGCTTGCCAGAAGGATAGTATGAGAGATGGGAGTCAAAGCCAGGTCTCTCCAAATTCAGAATCTATCGCTCTTTTCCCTACACCATACTTTCCCATATCTCTCTAAGGTCCCTTACAGCCCTCAGTCTGACAGCCCTTTGAGATAGGTACCATGGGTATTATCATCCCCATTTCAGAGATGAGAAACTGAGGTTATGAGAGGCAATCTACCTTGCCCATAGTCACAGAGCTAGGCAGCATCAGGGACAGGAGCTGAGCTCCTCAGTGCGTTTGTGCTTTTCTCTACTATCTCACGCTGTCTCTCAGATCAATTTTTGGCAGCCAACGTGCTCATCCCACGAGCCTTGTTTATTTGGTTTGGGACTGTGTACTCCATGCTGGCTTCCTAGTCAGAAGGCAAATTGCCCCAGGGCAGGGTTTATTTTGCTACAATTCACCCTCGATCAAAACAGCTGAAACAAATGTAGGGAAGATTTTGGTTTGGGTAAGCAAATGAGTCATCATCACCATCTCCATCTGCTTATAGGTATAGAGGGAATCACTCCCTCAAAGAGAGGGAGAAGGGCCTCTAGAAACCAGCCAGCCCAGCCCCCTCTTATCAGAAAGCATTCATCCGATGACTAATAATATAACAGCTAGTTTGCAAAGTGTTTTACATATAGTATCTTGTTTGAGGCTCACAGCGGCCCTGGTGAGCAGGGACTCCAAGAGTTATTGACACAATTTTACAGATGGGGAAACTGAGACTCAGAGAAATGAAGGGACTTGCCCATACTAAGCGTCAGAGGTAAAATCCAAACTTAGGTCTTCCTGGCACTTCCTTATTAAGGGTGTGGTTATATTGTACCATTCAGGGTTTGGGAAACAGTAGCTTTAATTTTAAAGAGCCTGTAAATTGAATGCAGTTGGCAGGTATTGGTCATTGAGTCAATGGATCAATTGCCCACCTTAGAGATGAGAGGGCAAAGATGGCAAAGTGAGAAGAGCAATGGATGTGGGAACCATGAGAAGAATTTGACTCCCCTCTCTGTCATGTGGTCCAGCTTTCTCATTTTCCTGATAAGGAAATGGTTAAGTGATTTAGGCAGCTCACACAGGAAGTGAGCATCACAGTATCATAGATTTAGAGTTGGAAGGAACCATAGAACCCACTTGTTCCAATCACTTAACAGATAAGGAAACTGAGGCCCCAAAATGTTCAATTATTTGCTCATGTGACATTGTAAATGTGGAAGACTGTAAGTAAGGATTTGAACTCAGGTTCTCTAGTTTATAAAGAACTCAGGACATTCTTTTTTGATTTCAATTGAATTCCCTCCCCCCTCCCCCCCCAAAAATTTCAAATATGGAAGCAATTTATATTTTAATAAGTTAATGTATTTATTTTTGGTTTTCAATATTCACTTCCATAAGTTTTAAATTTTCTCCCTCTCAGTCCCCAAGATGACATGCAATCCAATATAGGCTTCATATACATTCCTATTAAATATATTTTCCCATTAGTTATGTTATATAGAATTTGCAGCATGAGAGCTTGTCCCTTAATCCTTGTGAATCCTTAGACAATTAAGTTGTTTGTTGTTGCTTATTCCACTTTCTGACATAAATTGAGTGTTTAACTGGCCAGCTATATTTGGATGATATGGTCAGATTAACTGTATACTCATTTTTTAAACTAATATAAAACAATAACGCCCTTTTCATATGATTAGTGGAGAACAGTTCCATGTACCGAACAAAGGTAGGATTTGCACTCCTCTCAAAAGCCCCTATTCTTTCTACTACGCTAGGGTGCCTCTAAACCAATCAATAAAATATATGTCGTTGACCAGTCAACAAGTATCTGGTAAACCCCTCCTTTGCACCAGGCACTGTCCTTGGTGCTGAATCTATAGATACAAAATTGAGACAATCTGACCTCAAGAAGCTTACATTCTATCAGTGAGAGAACATTTTCAGGGGTGGTTATTACTTATTTTTTCATGTAGGAGGACCCCATTTTAAAATCTCAGAGTTTCATAGATTATCCACATGAAAGTAGTTTGAGTCTTTTTATTAAAACAATATTAAGGCTAAAAAGCTACTCTGAATTTAGTAATCCTTTTAAAGAAATTTGTATTTTTTAAGTTTTTCATGTGTACATTCAATATATTTTAATAAGTTAATTTATTTATTTTTAGTTTTCAATATTCACTTCCATAAGTTTAAAATTTTCTCCCCCTCCCTCCCTTCTCCCTTCCCAAGATATCATACAATCCAATATAGGCTCTACATATACATTCCTATTAAATATATTTTCACATTAGTTATGTTGTATAGAATTTGCAGTTTTTTAAAAAAAATATGTTTTATTGATGCCCTTTGGTTTTACATCAACATCACAACATCATTTATGAATACAGTTAGAGCTGGAAGAAACCTCAGAGATCGTGTAGTGCAACCCTTTCATTTTAAAGATGAAAAACCTGAGGCCATATCCAGGGTCACACAGGTCACATAGCATTGGAAGTCCTCTGAATCCAGGGTTTGTGCTCCTACCACCATTCCACAATTGAATCCTCCCCTTATAATAACAACAAAAATAAATGAACAAACAGGATCACCATTGCAGAAATACCATATAACAGTAAATTTGTATTTAATCGATCATGCATGGAATTTTTAGGTTACATGTTGTTGGGATAGATAGCTAATATATTGCAAGATAGAATCAAGATCCCCAAAGACCCCCACAGGTTAAAAGACTATGCCAAGTCAAATCACTGTCATCAGCTGCATAATCAGAGCATGGAGAACACATGGTTGGACAGCAATTTATCTGAAACAAAACAGAGGTTTTAGTGGAGTGCAAGAAGTAGTGCAAGGAAGAAAAGAAAGAAGAAAAGAAGGAAAATAAAGAAGGAGGGAAGGAATGAGGGAGGGAAGGAAAGGAGGGAAGGAAGGAAAGAAGGAAGGAAGGAAGGAAAGAAGAAAGAGAGAAAGAAAGAAAGAAAGAAAGAAAGAAAGAAAGAAAGAAAGAAAGAAAGAAAGAAAGAAAGGAAGGAAGGAAGGAAGGAAGGAAGGAAGGAAGGAAGGAAGGAAGGAAGTAAGCAAGAAACAAAGAAAGAAACAAAGAAAGAAAGAAAGAAAGAAAGAAAGAAAGAAAGAAAAAGGAAGGAAGGAAGGAAGCAAGGAGGGAGGAAGGGAGGGAGGGAGGAGGAAAAAAAGGAGGGAAAAAGAAAGGAGAGAAGGAGAGAAGCAGGGAAGGAAGGAAGGAGAGAGGGACAGAAGGAAGGAAGGAGATCAGAGTCACATTGTACCTTATTCTGGCCTGATCCTGTCTGGGATATTGGGCTCAGTTTGGAGTGCTCTTGACCTATTTGAGGTTCTTGTATATGATGTTTCATCTCCCACCTCGATGTCTTTGCACAAGCTGCCCCTCCCCCATACCTGAAATACTTTCTCTTCTTGCCTCTCGCTCTTAGAATTCCTAACTTCCTTCAAGGTTCAGTTCAAGTGCCATCTCTTACACAAAGCCTAGCTTGATCCCAACAGTGGTTAGTGCTGCCCTTCCTACCCCCATTATTTTTTATTTTGTATGAATTTAATTTTTACCTCTCAGCATATATGTTGTTTCTCCTCAATAAATGTAAGGTCCTTGAGGGCAGAGCTTATTTCATTTTTCATCTTTGGGCTTCCAACACCTGACACAATTCCTGGATGAGTGGTAAGTCCAAATTCAGCCTCAGATGATACCTGATTCAACTGTTCTGTTACCTCTTAGTGTTAACTCTACATTGTGGCAGAAAGCATATACAGTATGTTGTTCTTTCACCCCAACTTTCTTTAGTCTGCATCACTTCATAGAAATCTTCCTATGTTTCTCTGAATTCTTCACATTTATCAGTGCTTACAGCTGAGAACTTTTCCATTTCAGTCATGTACCACAATTTGGCTATTCCCCATACACCAGGGACACATTTTGTTCCGGTCTTTTGTTCTCACAAATATTAGGGGTGGGTAAGTCACTTAACCTGTTTGCCTCAGTTTCCTCATCTGCAAAATCAGGATAATGATAGCACCCACCTCCCAGGTGTTTTGAGAATCAAATGAGATAATATTTGCAAGGTGCTTAGCACAGGGTCTGACACGGAATAGGTGCTATGTAAATGTCAGCTATTATTCCTATTATAATTATTACATAGTTGACACAATTACAAAAGCTTTTTTTAATGACTGAAGGAAGGGTACTGGCAAGCTAGAATATATCTAAAGGAATTTAATCAGGGTAATAAGGGGACTTAGAACCATGTGATATAAAGAATAGTTGAAGGAACTGGGGATATTTATCCTAGAAGAAAGGTTTGGATGGTGGAAGGATAGACAGAATAGCCAACCTCAGATATTTGAAATATTAGTATGTAGAAGAGGAATAGATATATATTGCTTGACTCCAGAGCTAAGGGAAAAGGTTGAATATATGAAAGTTTCAGCTTGAGATAAAGAAGAATTTCTTAATGATGAAAATTGTCCAAAAAACAAGTGGACGGCCTTAGGAGTTTAGTGAGTCCCAAATCACTAGAGTTCTTTGTTCAAGTGAAGACTGGAGGGACCGCTTGTCAGAGCTACTGGCAAAGGAATTTTCAATTACATTTTGGCAAGGAAAATATACTCATAGCACCCCTATTTGTGAGAATAAAAGTCTGGGAAAAAATATATCCCTGATGTGTGGTGAATAGCCAAATAAATGTGGTACATGAATGAAATAGAAGATTTCTCAACTATAAGCATTGATGAATATGAAGAATTCAGAGAAACATAGGAAGACTTGTATGAAGTGATGCAGAGTGAAGAAAGTAGAACCCTAAGAATAGAATACGTGCTTTTTGCAGCAATGTAGTCAGCATGAAGAAGCAACAGAACAGTTGAATCAAGTATGACAAACAAACATTGAAGTCCAAGGACACATCCTTTCTTTCTGTTTGTTTCTGAACCACTAAAGGGAAAGTGAAAGATACTCTCAGTTGTGGTTTTGCTGAATTGCCTTCAAAGAATGTTCATTGTGGGTGGATTTGAATGTTTTTGTTGGGAAGTACTGGGTGTGCTAAAATGAGGTATTTCCATTCTGATGACTCCTCATGGTATGTACGTGACCCTGGGTTGTCTGGAATTGGGCTAGCAAAGGAAAGTTTCGGGTGGGTTCTGCCACACAATAGCTTTCAGATTACTGAAGAGGCTAGGCCCTCAGTGATGAATTCTTGGGTAAGACCCACCCACAAAATAAAGGAGAGTTTGGATTAGATGACCTATGAGCTCTACCCCACAACTCTGATATTCTGTGATTCAATGATCTAGTCAATTGTATCAATCATCAGTCAACTGATCAACCAATCCATCCATCTAGCCAGCTAGATCTGTGATCTGGTCCAACCCCCTTATCCTACAGGTGAGAGAAATTGAGGTTTTAGAGGGCTGGGAACTCAAAGTTAATCAACAGTGTGCCATGACAGTCTAGAAGGCTAGGTTGGCTAGGTTCATGGATATGTGGCTTTTATACATGAGGAAGGTAAGAGTCCTATTGGGTTCTTTTCCTGGAGTGGAAAGGTCACACAGTGACCAGTGGCAGAAATAGGACTAGAACCCAGGTCTCTTGATTTCCAGTGTTAAACCTGAAAATTTGGTTGAAGGAAACAACAGAGCTAGGCGATAGAAAAATCCATGTTGTTTATTATTTTCCCTTAAAGCATAGCGGAGCTAGCTTACTTGTACGTACAAGGAGTCAGAGTATAAAATCTGGCTGCCAGAACAAAGCAATGAGAAAATTTATATACGTTATTTTAGCAGACCTAGCAAGCCTGTATTACCTCATTTTTTATGACCCCCATGTATGTTTAACCATGATACAAGAAGAGGATTTTCCTTAATGGAATAGAGTTGTAAAGGATGTTGACAAAAGTCAGTTGAAACTACAGCCCAGCGTCTCTGTGTCTCATTACATTCCATAACATAGTATATACCTGTAGAATATTAAGCAAGGTAATCTCTCTTGGGGTTAGGGTAATGTCCTTAATGATCTGGCCTTGTTGACAGAGGTAAGGGTATTGCCTGAGCAAACTTTTAGAGAGAACAAAGAAGCCCAGGTCCTGGATCTTCATCCAGTTACTCATTAATTCAGGCTCTGGGTCTGGGTGAAATTAGAAATATTATAAAATAGTATAATATTTTCCACACCAGCCAAGGGCTTTTTATAGTGTGTCATTTTATAGAAAAGAAATTTTCTGTTTTCTTTTCCTTGAAAAATAAGACAGAAGCAACTTTACTTATTCCTCCTCCATGAAAAATCCCCAATTTGTTTTTGTTTCCTTCTTCAGAACCCTGGTAAAGTAGTCAGTAGAATTCTCTCCAATCCATTTCCTCATAGTCTTCTCAATCTTGATTGAGTGGCTAACTAATATTTCCTTCTTTCATCATGAATTTAAAAGGCTTTACTTTCATTTATAGAATTAAATGAAGACTTCCCTCCACATTAACAGAGAGTGCTCATGGACAGGTATTCCACATTTTAACCCTGACCACTCCCCTTTCTCTAGAGTTCTTCTCAGCTCCAAGCTTTAGTTTTCTTCCGTGTTGATGAAGGTGATGCTTCCACTCTCTTCTTCATCAGGATATGGTGGCTTACCTTATACTTTGATTCAACTGCCTATTACTGCCTACCAGGAGTGGGGAACCTACAACCTTGAGGCCACATGTGGCCTTCTAGGTCTCTGAGTGTGGCCTTTTGACTGAGTCCAAGTTTTCCAGAAAAAATACTTTTATCAAGGGGATTTGTTCTGTGAAGTTTGGATTCAGTCAAAGGGCTGCACCTGAGGACCTAGAGGGCCGCATGTGGCCTGGAGGCCCCAGGTTCCCCCCTCTCCCCATACTATTCTGGGAAATGCCAGCTAAAGGGCAGAATTTGGAGTTGAAGGCCCAAAGGAAGGATCTTATCCTTTAAATCTAATTCTCCATAAATCCAAGTCTTGATTCTGAAAGGGATCTAAAACACAGAGAAATAGAAAATCTCATGCCTCATGGGGGCAATTGATTTCACTCTTTCCTCTCCTTCTTGACCTCTGAACTACCTAACAAATTTAATTAATCTAGCAGGTAGAGTGCCAGGCCTGGAGGCAGGAAGACTCATTTGGCCTCAGATTCTTACTAGCTGGGCAAATCACTTACCCCTGCTTGCCTCAGTTTCCTCATTTGTCAAATGAGCTGGAGAAGGAAATTGCAAACCGCTCCAGTATCTTTGCCAAGATGAACAACAATGGGGCAGCTAGGTGGCTCAATGAGTAAAGCGCCAACCCTGGAGTTGGGAGGACCTGAGTTCAAATCTGACCTCAGACACTTGACACACTAGCTGTGTGACCTTGGGCAATTACTTAATTGCCTTGCCTTTCTTCCTCCAAGATGAACAACAATAGCAAAAATGGGTGAGACACTGTGCTAGGTGCTGGGGACACCAAGACAAAGATGAAAAAAGGTCCCTGTCCTCAAGGAACTTACATTCCCCTAAGAGAGACATGTCACATATGCAAAAAAATAAACACAAAGTAAATAGAGATCACACGAAAAGTTATTTGCAGAGGGAGAGAGTGCATGTACAAAGTTATTTCAAGATGGCCTCAAGGAGGAGGTGGGCCTACGAGCTGTGGGAGAGATGTGGTGGAAATACTTTATTATTTATTAACATTGTTTGAACCTACCTTTGTGCACTGAGATATTGCTTGTGTGTAGGTCATGCTGACCTCAGAGACCCTCCAGGGAAGCCAGAGATTATATAGCAAGGAATGGTTGGGACCTCACCCAAAGTTTGTGTTGGGGCTCACCCAAAATACCTTGTGTTTTGGCTTCATCCAAATTTTATTGAATGTTTATATTTACTTACTAATGTATATCTCAGGCAACCTATGGAAACTGCCCTTTTTGGAAACTGTCTACGTGTAGGCCACTTAGCTCGTACCCTTCTTTGAAGTCTATATAATGAAAGACTTACGTGGATTCAAGGGGAGCCAGCTCTCCCCTCTGCTGAACCAACTTAATAAAATTCTTTCTAAAAATCATTTTAGGTTTCATATTTGTTCTTGACTGACAGAAACTAAGGGGAAGTTCTGTGAAGCAGAGATGAGGATGGAAGATGTTAATGCAAATGGTGGATTCTTTGTCTTCCTTTTCCCCTTATGTCTAAACATTAGGTACTGGATAACCTGCACACTGTGGGAGCTGGGGCTGTGTTGTGGAAACTGAGTCATGCAAATATCTGGAAGGAAAAACCCTTCTTTGCTGAGGTATGTGGAAAATGCTGCTGTTCCTCTAAAGACTGTTCTATAGGAAGAACTGTGTTAACTACTATCATTCCCTGAGCACATGCAAATCATGGGAAACTACTCACTGTTCCCCATCTTTCCCCTCCCTTCTTTCCATCAGGTTTACAATCCATTAGCTACAGATGAATGAACCCAAAGTGGTAAAACATGCTCTCTGGACTATTGATCCTACTCACAACATCACCAGAATATTATGAGATATTCTGGGCCAAGCTTAGTGAATCAGTGAATCAACTCCTCAATCAATGAGCATTTGCTGAGATTACTGTATGTCAGGCTCTGTGTTAAGCACCAGGGATACTAAGAAAGGCAAAAACACAGTTCAAGCTCTGAAGGAATTCACATTCTAATGAGGGAGACAAAAGGCAAACAACTATGGGATATACAAAGTATAAACATTGTAAATGGGAGGTACCCCAGAGGGAAAGCATGGGGCTGGAGGGAACAGAGAGGGACCCAGAAGAAGGTTCTTGGAATTTAAGTGGGATTGGAGCTGAGTCCTGAAGAAAACTGAGAAAGTCTGGAGGCGGAGGTGTCACAGATCTCTTTAGATTACCTTCCCCCACTCCTCGCACCAACCCAGCCCTCTCCCCCTCTACTGTTATGGGTGCTATCATGCTAATGATCACCCTGCCTCAAGTCTCTCCCTTCTCCAATTCATCCTCCACCCAGCTGACTAAAATATGTTCCTAAAGTATATGTCAGCCCCCCACTTGATAAACTTGAATGGTTCCCTGTTATCTCTAGGATCAAATATAAATGCCTTTGTTTGTCATTTTGTTGGGGGAATGGGATTTGCACTGGACAGCTAAAGGGAAACATGTTTGGGACCTGGACCCCAAACTCCCGGACCCAGACCTCTGGCATTTGCTTGAGGCACCCGGCCCACCCCAGTCAATAATCCTTTTAACTGCCCTTTCATTGTGGTCCTCATTGTCTGCACCTGGCCCACCCCCCCAGCCCCCACCCCCATCCCTTAATCCCATCTAGGCCCCTTTTTCTGTTACTTCCGGACCACCTCAGGCTACTTGCCATCCAGATCTTCCCATAGTCTTTCTCTATAAAAGCACCAATTTTATCCTCATTAAAGGCACAGACTCACTAGGAGTCTGGCCCACTTCTATTGGCGACACAATAAACCTTGTCTCTGACTGAAAGAAGGCTTGGGTGGTTGGATTTTGTTTTGGTGTCACAAATAAACTGGCTAGTTGGCCAGGAAGGCTTGAGTGGTTGAATTCTGTCAAGGCAGACCCCCACTCTGTACCCTTGCATTTTAGAGTTCCCAGTACCGCAAAATGCAACAACTTAAAATGCTTTACAACCTGGTCCCAATGGACCTTTCCAGTCTCCTCACACATTACTTCTCTTCTTGTCCTCTATGGCTTAGCCAAAATTCTCATCTTGCTGCACCTCACATTCATATAAAAACACAATGAAAATGTCCAAACATGAAGAGAAAATTAAGGTACAATACCATCCATTAAGTAAAACCATATGATGAAAAAAAACCACAGGATGAAAAAGGAATGCATTCATATTAAAACTTTCTGCTAAGTTGACATTAGACAATTCACTTTGGTTTGTTGTTCTTGCATCGTAGAAGGATAAGATCTAACACAGAGAAATAGGACTCCTCCCTAAAGGGTATTAGGTTTGCTGACTGTTGTGACCAACATTTGATTGTGTATCTTTCAATTTTTTAAAAAAGTAGCTAAAACATGGTTTTGTTGTTGATATGACTGATTATATTGATAGTTTTCCTAGTATTGAACCAGCCTTGCATTCCTGGAGTGAATCCTATCTGGTCATAGTGTATTATTCTCGTGATGAGTTGCTGCAATCTTTTTGCTAGTATTTTATTTGAAATTTTTGCATCAGTGTTCATTGGGGAAATTGGTCTATAATTTTCTTTCTCTGTTTTGACTCTGCCTGGTTTGGGTATTGGTACCATATTTGTGTTATAAAGGGAATTTGGTGGGACTCCTTCTTCACCTATTTTCCCAAGTAGTCTATTTAAAGTGTAGGAATTGATTGTTCTTTGAATGTTTGATAAAATTCACATGTAAAACCAAAAAAAAGTAGCTAAAACAAAGAAATTCATCTGCTTGGCTGTGTTGATCAAGTTAACAAATAATTATTATTTACTAGTCCATTCTATTCACCAGGGGAGGAAGAGCAAGCATTTCTTAAGTACCTGTTGGTGTTCAATCATGTCTGACTGTACATGACTTTTGTCCATGGGGTTTTCTTGGCAAAGATATTGTTCAGTGATTTGCCATTTCCTTCTCCAGCTCATTTGACAGATGAGGAGTTAAATGACTTGCCCAGGGCCACACTGCTAGGAAGTGTCTATGGCTGTATTTGATGTCAAGTCTTACTGACTAGATCTCCAGTGCTGCCACAGGGGCCCCAAAATATTTCATGATCAAATTAGTTTCAGGAACACTGATTTGGGGATGCATCATTCTTGTCTTTATTCATATCCTGGAGTCCTGGACCAACCTTAATTGTTGTCATCTAGTCTTTCGAAAGTGATGGTTATCATTGTAAGCAGTGATGAATATGAAGAATTCAGAGAAACTTGGGAAGACTTGTATGACCTGATATAGAGACAAGTAAGCAGAACCAGAAAAACTATACGATGACCACAATAATGTAAAGGAAACAAAATCTAAAAGGCTTCAGATCAAGATAATGATTGGTCTTGACACCAGAAGACCATAACTCCCTGTTCTCTTCGGAAATGTCATAGTAGCATAGATTCTAGAGAAGACCTCTAAGACCATCTCAATTTACAGATGAGGCTAAGAGTGGGTCAAATGGCTGCCTTAAGGTCACACTAATCAGAGGTGGCAGTGGAAGGCTTTGAACCCAGGTCCTCTGAGTTCAAATTCAGGGCTTTTCCCAAGGTACCATACTGATGGCAGACTATGTGTAAAGCAAAGTCTAAGTGAAAAGTTGTTAATATAATGACAGATAAATTTTTTAATATCAGTTATAATATTACCTGCCACTCCCGCTTAGTGATCCTAGTAATATCAGAATTCCAGTAATGTCTTTGCCTTGTTAGTACTCTCAATTAGGTTGATCTGAGCCTCACCCTAAATCTCCACCCTGGGACCTTTCCTTGTAAACAAAGGCAGCTTGAGCCAAACCAGCTTCTGATGTCCTTACCCCCTTCTATTGAGATTCATGGCATGAAGGGAAAAACAGCCAGAGTGAGGTAGTTTTCCTTGCTGAGGTTGCTGAGGGTGGCTGGTATCTCATGACCAGGCCTTGCTACATAATGTGACCTCATACCCCTTTTCTCCTAAAAGTATAAGAATCTTTCTTGTAGGTCTCCTGGTGGGACATCCCCCAGGGTGGTGGGTCTGCTACCCTGTTATCTCAATTAAAGATGCTTTATTTCTCCACTTATGAATTTGATTTATTTTAGAACTTGACAGTGGTTAGCACTGGCCAGTATGTGGGTTTTTTAATAGAAGATGAGTCTATCAGGGAAGGAGAAGGTATTAGAAATTGTTATATTTGAGCAAAAAGTATCCATAAAAGTACAAAAGAAGGAGAACTGGGCTGGGGGGCATTTATACACGAACAATATCATAAAGAAATAACATACATTATATATTATAAATATGTAGAATATTATAAAGAAATAGCAATATTACAAGGAATGAACTTTGAAAGACTTAAGAACTCTGATTAGTGCAATGACCAATCTTGATTCCAGAGGACTGGTGATGAGACATGCCACCAGCCTCCTAATAGAGACATGATGGACTCAGAGTACAGAATGAGACACGGATTTCTGAACACAGCCAATGTGGGGATTCATTTTTGCTTAACAATGAATATTGTTAAAAGGGATTTTGTTTTTCTTTTTTTTTTTCTTTTTCTAATTTTGGGATGGGCAGGGAAAGAAATAAATGTTTGGTAATTAAAAAATAAAATAAAATTTAAAAGAAGGAGAGAGAGTGAAGGAAATTTTTGGTTGCCTGTGACCAAGATGAATCACTGTCCCAAGCTGGCTTCATCCAGTTGAGCCCCGGAGAAGAAATCAACATCTCAGAACCAGGGACAGCAGTGGCCCTCTCCCTCCTTCTTCCTTCCTCCTTCTAAAGGCAGTGGGGATTTTCTTGTTTGAAAGATGGCACAGGCTCAGCACAACCCTCTAATCTCATGCCAAAAGGATCATTCCCCTTTCCGTTCCCTGATTTATGGCTCTGCTCTCTTCCCCAATCCTCTGGAACAGGGCAGAACATACCACTAACTGGGCTGGAAGATGACTCCACCGTCTCATGTTTGGCATTACTTCATTTGGTTAGGGGCTGGGTAAATCCCTTAGTCTCTCTGGGCCTCAATTTCCTCAAATGATGGAGTTGGACAAGAAGATTTCTTAGGTTCTCTCCAGCCCTAGAGCTAAGATCCTGGGATCTGATATGTAAAGTGGTTTGCTCTGAGAACATAACAACTCACATTTATATATAATCACATAAGATCTATGCATGCTCACAACAAATCTCTACTGTGCACACTATCCTTATCCCTCTTTTACAGAAGGGGAAACTGAGGGTAAGACTTGCCTAGGTCAATATTTAAACCAGGGTTTTTTTTAATCCAAGTCCAGTGCCATGCCATCCAACATGCCAGAGGTTTCTCCCATCACAAAGGACCTCAGAGGCCATTAATACTCTCCTTTTACAGATAAAGAAACTAAGTCCCAGAGAGGTTAGATTACATCCCCGGAGTTACAGAAATAGGATTGCAGAGTCAGGATTTGAACCCAGGTCTACTCAACTTTTCTGATTATTCCCCACTCATATCATTAAGTATCAGCAAGGAGGGGAGAGCCCACAGACCAGAAGGAAGGTATGGGCACAGAGGCAGGGGAGATCATCACTGGCCTTGAACCTTACCTCCCAAGCTTTCCTGGTGGCCTTGGCAGAGAAAGGCTGCTGGACTAGAAGGGGATTCATGGAGTGAGCTCTTTGGGCCTTGGCTCTTCCATTTCCACAGTACCAGCTGGGGAAGCTCTCAGCAGCCCACAGCTAGGGTGGGAAAGAAAACTGTTGCAGAGAGGATGGGCTGTGGGCGTATCCCTTGGGGTCTGTGGGGATCCACAATCTTCCAGTCTCACTCTTCATGACACCCTTTCACAAATGCTGCTGAGCAGCCAAACTCCCCTTCTTACTGGTCCTCATACCTGGCTCCCCATCTTTTGCCTCCATACCTCTGTACTGACTGTCTCCCACGCCTAGAAAGTCTTCCCTCCCCACCTCCAACCCTAAGAATCTCTGGTTTCCTTCAAGGCTCAGCTTAGATACATTTAAAGCTTTCTTGATCTTCCTCCCACTTCTATATTGTATCAATTTTGTATAGACACACATATATACATTCATGTGTGTATATACACACCATGAATGCCTACAATGCACGACACACACACATATGTACGGATATGTACACACACAAATACACATGTGTGTATGTATGTAATACATGAGTATATATTTAGTTCAGGTCAAGCTCGTGTCAGTCCAGTGATTCAGGCTTAGGATTAGAATACAATGTAAGGAAGCACCTGTGGGCCATAAAATACAATAAAAACAACGTTATTTTTGATATGATTAGCAAAGATACAATTCCTAATTGAATTCAAATGTCATGCCACGCCCCTTGGCTTCCACATTCACCCACCAATCAGCAACACTTCACACTGGCAAGGGCTGGAAATTCTGCTACAGCCTCCCAGCACCCAGGGCCTTTGTGCCTGTGGGGGCAAGGCATTCAAACCAAGGACTCAATCCTGGCCCCCAGAGCTAAGGATGCTAAGGATGGTGGCACAGGCCCCACAGCCAAACGGATCCTAAGGATGGTGGCGCTGCCCCCACCAAGGGAAGCCAGCCCAGTCTACATTAAGAAGGTGCTTCCCGCCGCTGCAGAGATATTGTAACACGGCTGCTTAGGCATGTTGTGTAACACTCATGTTGCCTTCCCTAGCAGAATGTAAGTTTCTTCAGGACAAATTCTTTCACTCTTGTCTTTGTATTTCCGTGCCTGGTAGCCAGCAGGTAAATGCCTTAGAAGCAGCTTTATTGTGCCGTGGCTAGGGCTCTGGTCCTGGAACCAGGAAACTCAAATTCTAGCTTGTTAGTCACATATGAGTCATTAGGCAAGTCACTTAACCTCTGTTTGCCTCAGTTTCTCCACTGTAAAATGGGAATAATTATAGTAGCCACCTCCTGGGGTTGTTGTGAGGACCAAATGAAATGACATTTTGTAAAGCGCCTAGCACAGTGCCTGGCATACTGTAGGTGCTTAACAAATGCTTGTTCCCTTCCCTCCTCTATTGATTGATCGATTGAAACTTCTGTCCTTTAGGAGTTGTCCTGATGGAAGAAGCCTCCTTAGCCTAAAAGGCCACATGTATCATGAGCTGGTTCTGGGCCTCGTGGTCCCTGGGATGGGGACTTTGTCAAAGGTGTAGGACCGAGATAAGGCTAAAGTGATAAACAGTAACCTTCCATCAGCCTAGAGAGAGGAGAAGGGAAGATTTGGGAGCTCTTTGCCGTAGCAGTGGTGGTGCGTGACTCTGGGCCAGCCCTTGTTCTGAGATCCTGGGCTGAACCTAGATGTTGGTAACTATGAATTGTATTGGGTCTGTCTGTTGATATTTGTAATTTGTTTGTATTTTTCCCTGAAGTTCAGGGTGCTGGCTTTTTCCCCTGAACTAAGTGAATGCTGTCTGTATGCTGGATTAAAGTAAACTTGTCAACCCCTTTAACCTTGCTTTCCTTATTAAAGCAGATCAAAAGAACCTGTGCTGTTGGCAGCTTTCCGGGTGCTGGCTGTGGGTGGATCTTACACCCCCACAGAAGCTGCTAGCCGGATTGTGGAAACAAATGTGGAGATTGCTCAAGGACAGCAGCAGCAGTAGTAGGATATGCAAATCATATCAAAAGCAGGCAAAATGTTGATTAGTCCTCCTTCCAGGCAAAAATACATTTGCTAATTTTGTTGTTCCATTGTTTCAGTAGTGTCCGACTCTTCATGACCCCATTTGGGGTTTTCTTGGCAGAGATACTAGAGCAGCTTGTCATTTCTTTCTCCAGCTCAGCAAACAGTGACTTGCCCAGGGTCGCACAGCTAGTAAGTGTCTGAGGTCAGATTTGAACTCAGGTCTTCCTGACTCCAGGCCCAGGGCTCTACCCACTGTGTCACCTAGCTGCTCAAAAATTTTTTGATACTTATGTTGGATTTACTAACACAAGTGAGTGATAAGCGTTGGAGTTCCAAAGAAAGCCAAAAATGTACTCCCCAACCATGTACCCCCACACACACTCCTAATGGGGGAGATGACAGGCAAACAGTGCATACAAGATATAGACAGTGTTGATGGGAGATAATTTCAGAGGTAATGCATGGGGAGAAGACAGAGGGAGAGAGAAGGACATACTCCAGGAAAGCCTTCCTGCTGAAGGTACATTTTATGTTGAGTCTTGAAGGAAGCCATAGAAGCCAGGAGTAAGGAGCGAGAGCACTTCAGGCATAAGGGACAACCAGCTCAAAGCTGAAGAATCAGGAGGTGGTGTGTCCTGTGAAAGAAACAGAAAGAAGCCAGTGTTGTTGAATGATAGAATATGTGGAAGAGAGTAAAGTGTAAGAAAACTGAACGGGTGGGAAAACATGTAAAGGTTGATTATAGCAGTAATAGGGAGCCACTGAAGTTTGAGTAGGGAGGTAACCTGGTATGACTACTTTGGCAGCCCAACAAGGATGGATTGGAATAGGGGGTGAGTACTTGGGCATAGAGGCCAACCAGAAGGCTCTTCCAATAGTCCAGGAGTGAGATGATGAGAGACTGCAGCAGGGTAGCATCTGCGAGTGGAAAGAAGGGGACGTAGAGGAGAGATGCCAGATCTAGCCACAGATTGGATACTCAGGGTGAGCACAGTGTTGCAAGCCTGGGCAACTTGTTCAACGAAAGCCTTGGACATTTATAGGGAAGTCTGAATGACAGGAAAGTTTTGGGGAGAAATAATGAGTTCCATTTTGGGAATGTGGAGTTTGAAATGCCCATGGGATGTCTAGTTCTAGATGTGCAATTAGTAGTGGGTGATTCAGTTGCCAGGCACAGCCTGCCCAGGTTTCACCAAAAAGGGCAGTGACATCATCCTGGTTTCACCTAGGCACAGTAAGAGGGCCAGACAGGGCACACAAGGTGACAAGAGAGACAAGGTTAAGACTGGAAGGAAATGAGGGTTTGCTGTGGCTGTTGCCTGTGCTCCCACAGAAATGTATGAAAGCCTCACATTGGAAAAATAACCAAATTTCTCCAGAAATGTCTATATGTTTACCCCTTCAGCCTGCCACCTCCCCCATCCTAGGGCAAGCACAAATACTATCTTCTTTTTACCTCTATCCTATTTTCTTTGCCTCCTCTGATTTTGGGGGCTCACTCTGAAGTGCCCTGCTCTTACTTGACAGCCAATGGGCAGTGTGAGGCTAGGAATGGGGGTGGGGAAGGTAATGGCCCAATGCCAATCTCTTGCTTACTTCCCTGAAGGGCAGAGGCTGCAGGGCAGAATAAGAATTGAGAACTGCTACAGCCTAAGGACCTCACCAACGACTTCCACCAAATTTTGCTTGGGGCCTCCTGACTTTTTCTCCCAACCCAACAGGAGCCATCTTGGGAAATGAAAAAGGGAAGGAAATAAACATTTATTAAGCACCTACCAGGCCCTATGCTAAGCACTTTACGAATATGTTCTCACTTAATCTTTACAATAACCCTGTGAGGTAAGTGTTATATAATCCCCATTTTGTCATTAGGGAAACTGAGGCCGAGATTAAATGACTTGCCTATAGTCAAAAAGCTAGTGTCTAAGGCTGGATATGAACTTAGGTATTCCTGATTCCAGGCTGAGTTCTATCCACTACACCACCTGCTGCCTCTAGAAGACAGAGTGGGAAGAGTAGAGGAAAAACAAGTCAAATACCTGGTCTCCATGTCACAGAATCTAGACTGGTCTATATCACAGAATCATTGAATATTGCAAGTACAAAAGCTCTTAGAGATCATTCAATTTTGTGATCATAGATTTAGAGCTGAGAGAACCATTGAGTTAAAATCCCTTTGTTCTACAGATGAGAAAAGTGAGGTTCAGAGAGGTTAAGTGACTTACTCAGGGTCATAAGCTAGTATGTGGCTAAGGCAGAATTTGAATTCAGGTCTTTCTGACTCCTTATGATGTCTTTTTACAGATAAGAAAATGGAGGCTTGCCCAGCATCACACAGGTAGTTGAGTATGAGAGGCTAGATTTGGGGTCAGGTTTTCCTGACTCTACCCCCAACGGTGTGTTTTCAAGGACAAGGAAATGGAAGGTCAGAGAAGTTAAGAGGCTTGCCTAAAATGAGAGAGAGACAAAGAGAAACAGAGACAGAGACAGACAGAGAGGAAGGGAGGGAGGAGAGACAGAGACACAAAAAGAGAGAGAGACAGAGACAGAGAGAGGTAGAGTTAGGGGAAGAAAGGGTATTGAGTCCAACTCTCAATCTTGGAGCAGAAACAAAGTCTCCCTTCAGAGGACTGACAAACCTCCACCCAGAATTCTACAAGCTCTTATTACAAATGACATCCCCATGAAAAACATTATTTACATATACACCCAGTCTTCAGGGTGATACACGATGCCAACCTTTAGCCATCTGTAACCTCACTTCCTCAGGGGGGAATCCCACAAGCTCTCACTGAGAACTGGTCCAATATCCAGGATGGTAACCATGAAGAAATAGTCGATAGGCAACAAACATTTACAAATTGCTTACTATGTGCCAGGCATTGTGCCAAGTGCTGGAGATACAAAGAAGGCATAAGACAATCCTTGTCCCCAAGGATCTCACAATCTAATGGGGAAGACAACACATATAAGGAAACTGTAAAGGGTATGGGGGCCCACCCAGTACATGGGGGCATGATGAAGTCTTGTAGCCAGGTGGAAAATGATCTGAGGAGGTCAGAGCTACAGAGCTGATTCCAGTTTGCAGAATGACGAGTTTCTAGAGATCATGAAATCCATCTGGTGCCTTGTCTTTTAATCAGTCAACTAATAAGCGTTTATTAAGTACCTGCTGTGTGCTAGACAATGGAGAAACAAAATAGTTCCTGTCTTCAAGGAGTTTATAGTCTACAGGAAAGATGACATATAGATATACACTGACTCACCCTCCCAGAGCCATGCAGATGATGTCTGCCCTTTAAGGGTTGTAAGGTAGCCTGAAGTATGTGTAGTATATAAGGTATGTCTGTTCTCTACGGCTACAATTGGGTCCTGTGATTTCACTGACGTAAAGACTTTCCAAATGAGGATATAAATTCCTCTATCAAGGCAGGTTGGCGTCTTCTCTGCAATTTAGATTTATAGACAATTAGCTAGATCACAGAGTGGTTAAGTGACTATACAGCCAATATGTGTCAGAGATGGACTTTGAACCCAGGTCTTCCTGGTGCTGAGGCCAGCATCACTGTACCATACTGACTCTGCAAGGACCATATAGAACTCACGCAGGGAGGGTGTTCACACTGTGATCAGAAGAAGAGATACAAGGACACTCTCAAGGTCTCTCTTAAGAACTTTGGAATTGATTATGTGACATGGGAGACACTGGCACAGGACCAGTCAGCATGGCATGCCCACATCAGAGAAAGTACTGTGCCCTATGAGCAAAGCAGAATTGAGACAGCTCAAAGGAAACACAGGATGTGCAGATTTAGAGAATATACCCCAAACGTTCACACAGACTATTTGTGCCAGATCTGTGGTAGAGCATTCCAAGCTTGTATTGGTCTGATCAGCCACAGTCAGACACACTGAAACTACTCAACTCTAGCATAGTGAAGTCATTTTAGTCCTGTTTGAGAATGAAGGACAGCAACCATGGGTGTGTGTGTATGCGTGTGTGTGTATGGACACAGATAACATATATATATATGTATATACACACATATGTGTACATATATACATATATATACACACAGACATATATAGATATGTCTGTGTGTATATACATAAATAGTCTATGTATGTATAGATATATGTATTAGGTGTATATGCACATACATACTCACATATCTATGCAATCTCAGATTTGGGAGAAGGTCCTCTTGGCCAGGGGAGATC
Source organism: Trichosurus vulpecula (assembly GCF_011100635.1). Classification (NCBI taxonomy): domain Eukaryota; kingdom Metazoa; phylum Chordata; class Mammalia; order Diprotodontia; family Phalangeridae; genus Trichosurus; species Trichosurus vulpecula. Next base: position 36,903,866 of record NC_050579.1, read on the forward strand.
AGGAAAGGCTTCCTGTGGGGGATGGTCCTTGAGTTGACCTTTGAAGAACACTAGGAACTCTAAGACTTGGAGGTGAGGAAGGCATCTACAGCCCAGATATTATTATTATTGTTATTGGGGATCCCCAGCCTCCTTCCTGTACTTATCCAAGAGAAATCACAGGATCGTAGACTTAGAGCTAGAAACAAGCTCAAAGACCATCGAGTCTAACCCTCTCCTTTAAGAAATGAGGAAACTGAGGCCCAGGGAAGCTGAATAACAAAGCCAAGTTTATGCAGCTAGTATACTCCAGAGGCAGACTTGAACCCAGTTCCTCTGACTCAAGATCAATTGCCTTTTCAGCTACACCATGAAATCATCTAATTCAAATCTCCTCATTTTACATACAAGGAAATGGGTCCAGAGACATTAAGTGACTTAACCAAAATCACACAGATAGAATTGGCCAAGCCACAATTTGAACCTAAGTCCTCTGACTCCCAAGGCAGCTCTGCTTTCATAGGACCGCATTGCCCCTTAAAGTCTCAAACCTTACAAAAAAAGAGGGAAGGGGCATTAGAACAAATATGAGACCATTCTACAGTTCTACTAAACTTGGCAGCCAAATAGTTTTCATTTCCCTAAAGCTCCTTGGCTAAGCTCATTTCCCTATGTCTTTCCATTATGTGCCCCAAGAAGCTGTAGACTGGCATCCTTGTAGCCAACTGGACCCTACCTCTGAGAGTGGGCATTTCCAACCCATTCCAATCAGAGTTCTTGCATTTGAGTTAATCTCAGATCATTGGTCAGTTTTGATCCTTTACTGCTTGGTAACTGACTCTGGAACTCCACATGGAGTCTTGACAAGAAACAACTCAGGGGCTAGAAGACTGGGCTTGTTTTCCATCTTGTTACTAATCCCAGATGGATCATATAATCATAGATGTGGAGATGAAGGAAACTTTTGAGGTCAACTGGTCATAGATTTTGAGCTGGAAGGAACCTCAGGCACCATAACTCAGGTCCAGAAAGGTGGTATTCCTACCCAAGGTCACACCTAGAATTAATGGCAGAGCCAGGATTGAACCCCGTAACCTCTGACTCCAAACCCAGTATTTTTTCCAATGTAACATGCTATGATTTGCCCTTATTATAGGGAACAGCTCCGTTCAATGCCATGTGGCAGTGTAAAAAAGTGGAAAGGAGCTGGAGTGAGGAGACCCAGGTTCTAATCCTGGCTTTTATAAGCTAATGCTTATAGTTCATCAGATACCTAGAGCTAGAAAGGCCTTCATAGGCCACTGAATCCAGCTCCTTCACTTCATAGATCAGGAAACAAAGAACTTACATGACTTCTCAAAGACCCAAAGCAGTAATCACCAGAGTTCTTGCAAGCTCCCCTTGGGCCTCATCTATAGAATTGGAGTCGTTAAATATACCCTGTCCCCTCAAATGAATTCAGTTTGATAAGCTTTTATTAAACTTTCCTTTATAGATTGGAAAATCAAGCCAATCTTATCAAACTGAACTACTTCAGCCAAAAAATATTTATTAACTACTTACAATGTACCAGGCACTTTGCTAATTGCTGGGATTACAAGGAAAGGTAAAAGACAGTCCCTGCCCCCAGGAGGTTCACAGTCTAATGGGGGAGACAAAGGGCAAATGACTATGTACAAGCAAGCTACAGATAGGGCCAAATGGAAATAGTCAACAGAGGGAAGGCATCAGCATAAAGGGAGATCAGGAAAGGCTTCTTGTAGAAGATGGATTTGAGCTGGAACTCTACAGAAGCCAGGAGGCAGAGATAAGGAAAAAGACCATTCCAGGTTTGGGGGACAACTGGGGAAAATTCCCTAAGTTGAGAAATGGAGTGTCCTTATCTAAGAAACAGCAGGGAGGCTATGTGTTACTGGATCACAGAGTATCGGAGTGGGGGAGGAGCTGTGTAAGGTGTAAAAAGACTGGAAAGGACAGATTATGAAAGGCTTTGAATGTCATACAGGGGATTCTGCATTTGATCCTTGAGGTAATAAGGAATCATTGGAGTTTATTAAGTACTGGTGTGACATGGTCAGACCTGAACTTTGGGAAGATCATTTTGACAGCTTTGTCATGGGGAGAGACTTGTGTCAGGGAGACAGACCAACAGATTATTGCAATAGTCCAGGCATGAGGTAATGAGGGCCTGGACAGGGTGGAAGCAGAGTCAGAGGAAAGAAGGTAGCATAAATGGGAAATGTTATAAAGGTAAACTTGGCAACAAGTTTGGATATGGGGGTAAAGGAGAAATGATGAATCAAGCATGACACCTGTGTTGTGAGCCTTGGACTGGGAGGATGTTGTCCCCTCAGCAGAAATAAAGTTTGGAAGGGAGGACAGTTTGAGGGAAAGATAATGAGTTTAGTTCGAGTTATGTTGAGTTTAAGATGTCTATGGGACATTCAGTTTGAGGTGTCCAATCGGCAGTCAGAGATGGGAGGCTAGAAAGGTTAGGGCTGGAAAAGTAAATTTGAGGATCAGCAGCATGGAGAAGAAAATTGAATCCATGGATGCTGATGAGATCAGTAGAACAGAGACAGAAAAGGGGGATACCTATGACCAGAGGATATGACCTGGATGGAAATCCAGCAAAGGAGACAGAGAGTCAAGGAAAAGAAGGCAATCAACAGTGTGAAGGACAAGAAGAATGAGGATTGAGAAAAACTCCTGAGATTTGGCAATGAAGAGATCGTTAATAACTTTGGAGACAATAGATTTGGTTGAATGATGAGATCAGCAGCTAGACTGTAGGAATTCAAGGAATGAAAGGAAAGGAAGAGGAGGGATCAATTGTAGACAGCCTTGTCAAGGAGTTCAGCCACGTAAGGGAGGAGAGATATGGGATGATAGGAGAGATGAATGAATAGAGTGAGAGTTCTTGAGGATGTGGAGATAGAGGTGTTTTTGTAGGCAGTAGGGAAGAACCCAGTAGACAGGGAGATACCAAAGATAAGTGAGAGAGGAGGGATGATAAAGACAGCATGAAATGGTCTCGCTCCATGTAGAGGGATCTGCCTTTGCCAGGAGAAGGGCTGCCTCATCATGTGATATAAGGAGATAGTGGCAGATGGTATCTGTGTTATGTGAGATGAGGAGGAGGGGAGAAGAGAGAACTTCTTGGTGAATGGCTTTGATTTTTTTCAGTAAAATATAAAGCAAGGTTCTCAGATGAGTGAGTGATTGGGGAGAGCCATAGGAGGTTTGAGGAGGGATGAAAGGATTGGAAGAGCTTCTGTAGGAGAGTGAATAGATAAGGGAGATATAGTTAAGATTGCCTTGCAGCAGTGAGGGCCCAGTTGAGGTTATGTGACATAAATTGATGTGGACCCAGTCAGCACCATGCTTCTCACAGGCCATCTCTTCTGCCTGGAGTGCACTCACTCTTCATTTCCACCTCTCACAGTCCCTGTCCATCCTCAAGAGAAGTTTTCTAAATAGAGATCTAGCAGAAGAAATCATAACCCCATGGGAGAGGTGCATCCTACTGCCTCACCTGTCTGCACCTGGAGTTAGACCATAGGGTCACAAATTTAGGGCTAGAAGGGATCTTGGAAACCATGTGGTCAAACCCCTTCATTTTTACAGATGAGGGAACTGGAGTAAAGTAACTTGACTCAGGTCACACAGGGAGTAAGCATCATGTCATGGTGGGGATTTGAAGTGAGTCCTTTGACTACTGAGCTGGTATTCTTTACACTGTGCCACAAAGTTTACAAAGTGGTTGCCTCACAAAAAACCTTTGAGGTAACTAGTTCACATATTAATGACCCCATTTACAGATGAGGAAACTGAGACTTGGATGTGGGGGTCACAATAAAGTGATTTGCCCAATGTCACACAGCTAGGAGGTCTTAGAACCAGACTTTGACCCTTAGATCTCCTGACTTTGAGTCCAGAGTGGAGAGAAGGGGAGAGAGAAGGGAGGGAAGAGAAAGAAGAGAAGGAGAAGGGAAAGGAACAGGAGAGGGAAAGGGAGAGGGAGACTGGAAGGAAAAGGGGGAAGAAGAGGGGAGAGGGAAGAAGGAAAGGAAAAAGGGGGAAGGGAATGGGAAAGGGAGAGAGGGAGAGAGGAAGGATGAAGGAGAGTGGAAGGAAAGAGGGGAAGGAGAAGGGAGAAAGAAGAAGGAAAGGAAAGAGGGGGAAGAGGATGGGAAGGAAAGAGGGGGAAAGGGAAAGGGAGAAGGAAGAAGGAAAGGAAGGAGGGGGAAGGGGATGGGAAAGGAAGGAGAGAAGAGAGAGGTAGTGTGAAGGAGAGTGGAAGGAAAGAGGGGGAAGGAGAAGGGAGAAGGAAGAAGGAAAAGAAAGAGAGAGAAGAGGATGGAAAGGAAAGAGGGGGAAAGGGAAAGGGAGAAGGAAGAAGGAAAGGAAAGAGGGGAAGGGGATGGGAAAGGAAGAGGGGGAGATAAGAGAGGAAGGGTGCAGGAGAGTGGAAGAAAAGAGGGGGAGGGAAAAGGAGAAGGAAGAAGGAAAGGAAAGAAGGGAGAGGGGATGGGAAAGGAAGAGAGAGAGCAGAGAGGGTGCAGGAGAGTGGAAGGAAAGAGGGGGAAGGGGAAAGAGAGGGGAAAGGGAAGAAGGAAAGAAGGGGGAAGAGGGAAGGGGAGAAGAGAGAGAAAAGGTCATGAGGTTGGAGGGAGGAGGGGAGGATCTATGGAGTGTTGTGGAGCTCAGGAAGGCTGGCAGGAAATTCCAGTCCCTCAGAAAGCCACCCAAATGCTGCCCTGCCTCGTGCCAGGCAATGAAAAGTCAGACAGTGTCCCTGTGCCAAAATGAGCCACGATCCAGGAAGAGAGAAATACAACCTATCTTCTGCCAAGACCTTGCGACTGGCAGTCCTGCCCACTCTCTTCAGAGAGTCCAGGGTAATTCTACTAAGGAGTAAGTGGAAAAAGCTCTGACTCTGGAGTCAAGGGACCTGGGTTCCAATCCTGATTTCAGAGCTCATTCTTTGTATGACTTTGAGGGAATAACATGACACCCTTGGGCCTCAGTTTCCTCATCTGGATCTAAAAATGGGGAGGCTGTTCTAGGTGGCCCCTGAGGCTCCTCCAGCTCAGACGTGCCTCATCACACATGGTCTCTAGGCTCTCAGAAGAGATGTGATGTCAGGGACACAGTTCTTCGAATTCATGTAACTTCCTCCCTCTAGTGGTCAACACCCACATAACAGCAGAACCAAGGAGTATTTCTGTGGGCTGCACTTCCTTCATCACTATCCTTTACATTTCTATAAGAATCATAGGATAGGAGGGAACCTCAGAAGTCATCTAGTCCAACCCACCCATCCCATTTTACAGAGAAGACTGAGACCCAGAGAGGTCAAATGAATCAGCCAAGGTCATTCAGGCGATAAATAAATGGTGTACTAAGACTTGAAGCCAGTCCCTCAGACTCCAAATTCTTGACTGCTGAGCTAAGCAATTTAGACTTTATTCCCTAGGCAATGAAGAGCTATTCAAAGTAACTCCTTCCTCCCTTACCCCCTTCCTTCCTTCTTTCCTTCCTTTCTTCTTTCCTCCCTCTCTTCCTTTTCCTTTCTTTTTTCCTTCCTTTCTTCTTTCCTTCCTCCCTCCCTTCTCCCTCCCTGCTTCCCTCCTTCCTTCCTTCCTTCCTTCCTTCCTTCCTTCCTTCCTTCCTTCCTTCCTTCCTTCCTTCCTTCCTCCCTCCCTCTCTCCCTCTCTCCTTCCCTCCCTTCCTCTCCTTCCCTTCCTTCCTTCCATTTCTTTCCTTCCTTCCTTCTTGCCTCCCTCTCTCCCTCCCTCCCTCTCTCTTCTTCCCTTCCTTCCATTTCCTTCCTTCCTTTCCTTTTACAAAAAAAAATCCTTCCCATCATGGTGGCAGAATATTGAATTTGGAGTCAGAGAGAGGGTTCAGATTCCAGCTCTGCTACTTACTGGCTGTGTCTCCTTTGGCAAATTGCTCTCTTCTTCTGTATCCTTCTGTAACCCGAATGAGCACTGGATCCATCTGAGCTCTGAGGTCTCTCTGGCTCTGAACCTGTGATTCTGTCGCAGTGAGGGACTGGCAGAGCCAAGGGCAGTTTAATTTGAGAGGAGGGCCTGTGGATGACCATCTTACTTTTTTCCCTAGCATCAGCTCTGCTCAATGATTGCTCTCTCCTTTAGGACCCGACACAGGTTCATTATAGTGTATTCAAGTATTTCCAAAATACTGTTGCGGGATCAGGGCAGAGTTTAGGATGAGGGTCAGTGGAATAGTCGTACCAATGACTAGACCCTATCACTGAATCATTGGAGGCCTTGAAGGAATTAATGGACTACTCCCCATCCACCCACCCCACTCCCTGCTTTAGTTTCCCTATCTGTAAAAGGGGATGAATCCTCCCTGCCTCCAGTAGATTCTCAGGTTTGTGAGAAGGATAGGCAGAGCTGCTGAGGTAAAGAGGGTGATGAAGAGAATGCCCCTGAATCATTGGTGGTGGCCTTTGAGGAGGTGACAGGGTTTTCTGAAACCATCCCAGCCAGGTCAAGTGTACCTGAAGCCACTTGCCAGATTGAGCCATTCAGAACCCAGGACACAGCTGCCCATTCACCCTCTGTTTCTGCCTATCTATCAACCACACAGCTGCCAGGTGATTTTATGAGGTGCCCAGGTGTGATCTTCACTAGTCAAAAACCATGGGTAACTCCCTACTGCGGTCATAAGACAGATCCGGGTGGGACCTTAGAAATCACCTCATTCACCCCCTTAATTTCACAGAAAAGGAAACCGAGGCCTAGACAAATGATGTGATTTGCTCAAGGTCACATTGGTAGCCAAGAACAGAAGCAGGGTATGAACCCACTTCTCTGACTCCAAATTCGATGCTCTCGAGACTTCATCAGGATGTAAGATAGTTCCTCACCTTGGCATTCAAGGCCCTTCACAATGTGGCCTTCAACTCACCTTCCCACTCTCCTCTCATGCTTTCACACGCTGATCAGGAATCCCTTACGCTGTCTTTTTGGCACGGCCAAACTGAGTTACTTTTCATGAATCAATTCATTGATTCAAAACCACAGTTTCCCATTTCTGTGCCCTCATATTCTCTGCCTGTTTAAATCCTATCTATCCTTAAAGGCTGAGCTCAGTTGATACCTTTTCCATGAAAGCTTATCTGATTTTTCATACTGGTAGTGATCTCTCTGTCACTTAGACTCACATTCCTCAGCAAACATCGGTTTGTATTTTGATTATGCACATATATGTCTTATTTCTGTTGGCTTACTGGAAGCTCTTTGAGAGCAAAGACCATGCTTTTTATCTCTGTGCCTTCCCCAGACCTGAGCCCTGGACCCTGAATGTGGCAGACATTCCATTATATGTTTGTTGAGTGAATGAGTATAATGTAGGAGAACTGACTAATAGTCAACTTCTTGGGAGCAATGTGCTACATAAAGCCAGTTAGTTTAAACATTTGGATATTGATGAGAGCATAGACCCATTGAAGTATCTGAGTGTCCCCAGGGCCCAGCACAATGTCTTGCATACAGAAAGAGCTTAATAAATTAAAAGCTACATGTTTCTGCCCTTCCTTCACATTGTTCCTTTTGCCTGGAATGCCCTCAAATACCTTCAAATCTTGCCCTCCTTTGAGGTCTAGCTCACCCCTCTATGAAGACTTCACGCCTTGTTGATCTATCCTTCTTTGCACTTCTAATTCCTAGAATCAAGGAGATAAAATAGTCCTATTTGCTGACAACATGACTTAGAAAACCCCATAGAATCAACAAAGAAATATATAAGCAACTCAATTCTTAATGTTGACAGGGACAGAGAAGTCTGCAGATAATCTTCCAAGCTCTAACATTTAGCTTCATTCAGCTCTATGTAGCCCTTCCTTATCTTTATCTCCTTCCTCCCCATGCCCCACCAAAACCTTGGACTCCACCCCCTGGAACCTCTACAGCTAGGTCAAATATCAGGTATGGGAAGGAGAAATAGGGAGCAGCAATGATCCTGAATAATGAGTGCATATAGGGTCTAATAAGCCCTCTCTGGTCAATGTGCATGGGCCCTATTCATAGGAAAATCAGTCTCAGAATTCAAGGGCTAGCACTCAAATTAAGAACTGAAAAAAAAATCTTTTGTTCCTATAGACTAGAAGTCTATTAAAATATTCTACTCCATCCTATTCTATTAGAATATAATTCTAATATATGTTCTAATTGGATATAATATTCTAATAGTCTATTAGAAGACTCAAAGTCATCTAATTCCAACCTTGTATCTAACATATACACACGTACATATGTGTATATCTATACATATAAAAACTTTATGCAGTATATACATATTGTCTTCCAAGATAGAATATAAGTTCCTGGAGGGCAGGGATTGTTTTTCTTTTGTATTCCCAGTGCCTGGCACAGTGGCACATAGTAGGTATGCTCATTATAAGAAATGCTTGCTGATTTGATTGGACCATAATACCATAGAGTTGGAAGGAACCTTAAAGAGATCATCAAAGTCCAACTTTCTTCATTTTGCAGACGAAGAAACTAAGGCACAGTGAGGTTATGTGATTTGCTCATGGTCTTATCGCTAGTAAGTGTCTGAAGGGGGATTTGAACTCAAGTCTTCCTGATTCCAATCCCAACATTGTCTGCACTGCTCTGACTGATTATACAGATGAAGAAAATGAGGCCCAGAAAGGCTAACTGGTTTCTTTGCCCAAGGTCGCTGCTGCAAATGAACATTTGACTGATTTCTTAGGATAAAGTTTGCCCCAATCATGCCCTCCCCCTTTCCTTCTCCCCTCCTCCCTTTTCCTCAGCAGTCTCTGAATTCACGGCTGGAACTCTATGTGAATAAAAGATTCTTTTCTCTCCTGGTACCTGGCAGGGGCTAGGATTCACCTGTTCTGTCTATCATCAGAGGAGAGGTCCTAGAATTTAGCCTGCTGAGTGTGTGCCAGGAAGAGCTGTAAGCAGTAATGTGGGGCCCAGATATCTGGTGGGGCAGAGCAGTAGCCTGAAAAAAACGTATCACAGCTTTGTATTTTTAGCTGAAACTTAGTGGTGGGCATATTTATGAAATGGTTCCTCATTTCAGCTGATTCTTCTCCACATCATCTCCTGCATCTGTACTCTTCTCTCAATGCCCACTGCTGCCACCTGGCACAGGTATCTATTACCATCTATCTGGACCATTGCAACAGTCTTCTACCAAGTCTTTCTCCTGTTTTCTTCCCCTTTCAATCTCTCCTTTGCTATGCTTCGCAATTCATCTTCCTTGTGTCTGAATGAGGTCATGCTGTTTCCCTGCTTTAAAAAAAATGTTCCATGGCTTTCCACTGTCTACTGAGTAAAGTTCAAATTCCTCTGCCTGGCACTCAATGCCCTCCATGGTCTGGAGCCCCCTCATCTTTCTGACATTCTCTCATCTTACTCCTCTAAAACATTGCATGTTTCACTTTACGCTTTTCTTCTTCTCTAACCTTTGCTCATTTTCTTTTCTATGGAATACTCCTCTTTGTTTTCTTTAGTCCTTGGGGTCCCACAAAGATGGCTGCAGGAGCCCTATGATCCACTGACGCCTAAGAGAACAGAGAGGGTTCAGAAGGTGCTGTCGCAGACAGAGCTGACGTAGTCAATGACAGAGTCATCACAGCCAAGTCCTTTGGTGCACATTATGCAGAAGACCTCGAGTAGAAAGCACAGACCAACACACAAGGTAAAATTTTTACTGAGTCCACACACAACACAGAAATAGCAAGCCAGCTAAGCAGAATTTCCATTGTTGCGTTCTTTTGCCACAGTTGACGGAGGGGTGGGGGAGGAAGAGAGAGAGGAGAGAAAGACTGAAAGAGAGATGGAGAGAGCAGGTGGGAGAGAGGTAAAGATTGGGGGGAGGAGAGAGACAGAGAGAGAAACAGAGACAGACAGAGAGAGACAGACAGAGACAGAGAGACAGAGACAGAGACAGAGAGAGACAGAGAGAGAGAGAGAGGGAGAGAGAGACAGAAACAGAGACACAGAGAAACAGAGACAGAGAGAGAGAAACAGAGACAGAGATAGACAGAAACAGAGAGACAGACAGAGAAACAGACAGAAAGACTGACAGAAAGAGAGATAGAAAGAAACAGAGAGAGACAGAAACACACACACACACACGCAGAGAGAGAGAGAGAAAAAGAGAGGGAGAGAGAGAGAGAGAGAGAGTTATCGAGAGCACCCTCAAAGTTATTTTTCTGGGATATTTTTGCAGCATCATAGCCAGAATGACCATTCATTGCATCTATAGATTAACTGTATCTGACTCTCTAGGACAGGGATTATTAACCTGAAGTCCATGGACCTCCAAAGGTCTGTTGATAGATTTCAAAGGAATAGATTCTATGAACTGGGATTGGAAAAGAATTAAATCTTTATTTGTTCGTATTTCCAACTAAAATTTAGCATTTCCTTCCATTATGATTTCTTAAAACAATATAATTTTAAAAGACAGAATTCTGAGAAGGGGTCACTAGGTCTCACCAGTGACACAAAAGGTTAAGAACCCCTGGTCTAGGATTATGGAAATGGGGGGATGGTCAATAGACTAGAATGTTATATGTTAAGGGTCTCACAACTCACATTCATGCCCAAAAAACAAGGGAAGGAAGGGCTCAGGAGGTGTCATCACAGATACAGTTCTTCTAATCTAAACCATTTGATATGGATTCATTATTGACTAGCCTTTAGTATGCTCTCTACCCAAGCCCTCCAGCAGTTCACAGCTCAGCCCAATGCACGAAGCTTTGCCCAGTATCACACGCCATGTAGAAAAACAAGAAAAGCCATCCAGGCAAACATCTCTTTGAACTGTGCTGCTCTTAAATACACAAAAAAAGTCTTACCTCACACTTCTTCTAAAACATAAAATGAATCCTCCATGGCAGAGTGGATGGCCCAACTTAACATTCAACCTGAATCCCATATTCCCTACTTTGATTTTAAACATACATGTGGAAGTGGGAAAGGGGCTAGTGCCTTCATTAGGGCACTGAGAACAACCACTGCCCTCCTGCTCTACAGATCTACTGCTTTGTCTTCCTGAGAGTGGAAATACTATCTTTTGAATTCCTACCCATTCTTAAAAGCCTAACCTTCCTAATGTCCCTTCCATACCCATCGCCTATTGGTGATAGCTCTCAGACCAACCTCTTATGTGGACTTCTCTGATGCATCTATCATCTTAGAAAAGTCTGTGTATATGATTTACCCCCCTCTCCTAGACTATAATTCCATGGGGACAAGAATTATATCTAATCTCAACATGAAAGTGCCTAGTATAATGATAAGTGCTTGGCATAGAGCCTGGCAAGTAGCGGGTGCTTAATAAATGCTTATTCCCTTGTTCGCCCTTTAAATGTTTCTCCTGTCATCATTGTTGTCATCATCGCCCTCATCGACATCACCATCATCATCATCACCTAGGAGGTACTTAATAAATGTTGAACCAACCAATCAATCAGTCATTCATAACTCATCTATATACACAGCTCAGTGGAGGGGCTAGAAAACCAGCCTCCAAATTAGGAAGACCTGGGTTCAAGTCCAGTATCAGACGCCATTTCTAGATGTGCGTATGAGCCTGGGCAAGTCCTCTTAGCACCCAGACAACTTGCTAAGACTATAAATTGCAATCCACATTGGTAGAGAGAGTTCCTGGCCATGAGATCGTTGTACCAGTAAAATCATAGATCTGGTCCTACGAAATCAGGCGCCAGGCAGCGGACTAGCTTGTGGAGATACAGAGACAAAGGTGAACCAATCCTTATCTTCAAGCAGGTGCCATTCCATTCTAGAAGCTGTACACAAATGACTTTAACTGAAATAAATGCAAGGCAATTGAATTGAATCGATTTATTCCCAGGATTATAGGATTTAGAGCTGAGGGGGATCTAAAGAATGAAGCCAAACTCCAGTAGTTTATCTCTATGAGGAAACAGGCCCTGAGAAACTGACTTACCCAGAGGCAAGATTCAAACTCCTGTCTTTTGAGGCTAAATCCAGGGCTCCTTCAGTATTCCATTGAACTGGACCCCATCGGGGTGAGCACATTCTAACTGCCATGAGTGAGGATGAGAGCAAGCTTGGGACAGGGCATTGGAGGCCCCAGGCAAGATTCGAAAGCCATCCCCTTCCTCCCTACCAACTAAATGTTGAAGCCTCGATGGAGGCTTCAGACCTTTGATGAACACATGAAACTTGAGAACTTTGATGGACACATGGAACTCTCTCTCTCTCTCTCTCTCTCTCTCTCTCTCTTTTTCTCTGTCTCTTTGTCTCTCTGTCTCTGTGTCTTTCTGTCTCTGTCTCTCTCTCTGTTTCTCTCTCTCTCTCTCTCTCTCACACACACACACACACACACACACACACACACACACACACACACCCTCCTTTCTCTCAGAATAAGTCGTTGTTGTTGTTGTTGTTGTTTATCTTAAATTCTTAAAGAGGACGATGACATCAGGGAGGTGATGCCATGACTTGCAAGTGAATTGGATTTGAGTGAAACAGGGCTGTGTGAAGTCACCAGCCTCACTCTCTCCTCCAGAGCCATTTGGGGCCAGTGGCCAGATACAGATCAGGATGACTGGAGATGGCCCTGTGTCTGAAGGCCACTGAAGGTAGAATTTCCGAGGATGGAACACTGCATGCACTGTCCATTTTGATTGATTCATCGTTTTGTTTTACTGGATTGTTTTTGCTTTCTTTTTTATTCTTTGTTTCAACAGTGGGCTCCCTGGGTGCCAGAGAGAGAAAGAACATATGGAGAGTGGAAGATGATGTAAAAACCAAAGATATTCATAGCATTTCTAAAAGTATGTGCATACAAAGTAATATATGAACAACTATGACTCTCTGAGCCCACTCCTGGCTATATGTGCATTGCACCCTTATGAAGGTGCCTACCTTGCCTTTCCCTAGTTACAGGGCTGGGTGAGGAACAGTGGAGTCTGGAGGAAAGGGATTTTGAACTTGTAGTCAAAACCTTATGGCTTTCTTCCTGGCTCTGCTGTAGATTTCATGTGGCTTTCATTAACCTCTGTTTTTTGGCTCTTCAGGAATCCCTATCACTAATTACTTTCCTCTAACTCCAATGGCTTTTCCTCTCCCAGAGTTATCATGAACTCCATTGAGTTCAAATGTGCTTCTGAATCCTTTCCAAATAAGGAGGCTGTACAATTTGGAACTATGCCCAACGAGCTATGAAACTGTGCATTCCCTTTTATCCAGCAATACCACTGCTAGGTCTATATCCTAAAGACATCCCAAAAAAGGGGAAAAGACCTATGTGTACAAAAATATTTATAGCAGCTTTTTTGTGTTAGCTAAGAATTAGAAATCGAAGGGATGCCCATCAATTGCAGAATGGCTAAACAAGCTGTGGTATATGATTGTGATGGAATATTATTGTGCTATAAGAAATGACAAGCAGGATGAGTTCAGAAAAATCTGGGAAGACTTACATTAACTGATGCAAAGTGAAGTGAACAGAATCAGGAGAATGTTGTACACGGTAAGCAATATTGCTCAATGAAGAACTTTGATTTAGCTATTCTCAGCAATACAATGATCTAATATAATCCCAAAGGACTAATGATGAAGCATGCTATCCTCCTCCAGAAAAAGAACTGATACTGACTGAATACAGACTGAAGCATGCTCTTTTTCATTTTTTCTTTCGTGGTTTTCTTTTGTTTGAGTCTTCTTGTACAAAATAACTAACATGGAAATGGTTTACATAATTGCAAATGTATAACCTATATCTGATTGCTTACCATCATGGGGTGGGGGGGGTGAATAAGGGTGGGATAGAATTTGGAACTCAAAGCATTAAATAAAAATGTTCTGTGATGACTAACCTTGATAGACATGGCTCTTCTCAGCAATGCAAGGTTCTAAGACAGCTCCAAAAGACTCATGATGGAAAAAGCTATGGACAACCAGAGAAAGAATTACAGAGTCTGAATGCAGATTGAAGCAAACTATTCGCTCTCTCTCTTTTTTGCTTTGTTTTGTTTCTTCTTTCTCGTGGTTCATTCCATTGGTTCTAATTCTTCTTTACAACTTGACTATTGTGAAAATAAGTTTAATGTGAAGGTATACGTAGAACCTGTATCATATTACATGCTGTCTTGGTGGGGGAGGAGAGGGAGAGGGAGAAAATTTGGAACTCAGAAACTTGGGGAACTGAACGTTGTAAACTAAAAATTAAAAAAATTAAAATTTTTTAAAAATAAGGAGGCTGTAGAAGTTATTATGGCAGCTCTGAATTGTTTGTTGTTCTTTTTTTTTTTGTAAATCCTGGAAGCTCTTTCTCCTGTATCTGATCTTCCAGCACTTTATAAGCCTCAGAAAACATAGAGAGTAGAATAAAGTACTGGAGAGAGCCCCACTCCCCACCTCCTGGCTCTGGAGACAGAGGGCACAGGTTCATATCTCACCCCTGTTGCTTACTACCTGTGTGACCTTAGGTAAGTCACTTGCCTCACTTTTCAAGGCACCTTATAGCTCTAACTCTATGATCTTGAAAATATGCCAGTATTTGAAATTCCTCAAGAGCAGAGACTGTGTTCTTGCCCATCTTTGTATCTGTTTCATGGTCTAGCAGATTCAAAGGTACCTGATTGGTGATTTAAAAATGTTTGTTGAGGGAATAAAGAATGGATTCAATTAAATAATTTTCAAAAGCTATTTCAAACTAATCAATACTGGGCAGACTGAGCCAACTAGTCTAAGCCACACCTAAACAACATTCCCAACAGAGTCATTTTGCCTTGACTTGATAACATCTGGTAAGGGAGGACACCCCACCTCCTGAGACAGTCCATTCCGCTTTGGGACAGCTCCCATCATTAAGAAGTTTGTCTTTCTGTTGAATCAAAAAGGCCTTTGGTTCCAATCCTATTTCTGACAACATATTACCTTTGCAACCCTAAGCAAGTCACTTAATCTCCCTTTGCCTCAGTTTCTTCATCTGTAAAACGATGGAGCTTGACAAGATGGCCTCTGGCATCCCTTCCAGATCAGATATTCCATGATTCTCTAACTGACCAATGGATTCCTGGCCTTCGAGGTCCCTTCCAGCTCCAGAGCTATGGTGTGCCTTTGCTTCTCCTAACCAATGTTCGAAGGACCACAGAATCTTGGACTCGGGAGCAACTCAGAGGCCATTGGGACTAACCCACACCTAAGCGAGGATCCCTTCTACACCATACCTGAAGATGAGCATCTAGGTGAGGGAGACCCCTCTACCTCCCAAGGCAACCCTCTAGCTTGTTTGACTACCCTAACTAGTAGGGAATTTTCCTTTACATTGAGCCTAAATCTGCCTCTCTGAATCTTCCACCTTTGGCTCCGAGTTTTACTCTCTTCACCCAAGGAAAACAAGTCTGATTATTCTATTACATGACGTCCCTCCAGTACCTGAAGACTGCCATTGGGGCCCCATTCAGTCTCTTCTTCTCCAGAACAAGCACTGCCATCCTTTCCAGGCATCCTCTATTTCTGGTCTTCTTGCCAGACAGACTGCCCTCTTCTGGACGTGGCCCCATTGGCCTATGTCCTTCCCAAAATGGGAATCCCCAAACTGAACCCAGTATTGTGAGTGAGGTCAGATCAGGCAGAGCATAATGGAATTATACGCCACATCTTAGACATTTCTTAGGCTATGACTTCTGGTCTGCCCAGAAGACTGCCAAGGATTCAGTGTGAAATTCAGGAGCTCATTCCCCTTAAATGACTTCATTCTTTAAATAATAATAATAGCCAGCATTTATAAAGTACTTTAAGAACCACAAAGCAATCTCCCTTGAGGTGATGAATGAAGGCTCTTAACCTCTCTGTTCTGAAAATGGATTAGAAGACCTGCCTCTCAATTTTTTTAAATTTTTTTTTTGGCAGGGGAGAATTGGAGGCAATTGGATAGTGACTTGCCCAAGGTCACATAGCTAGTAAGTGTCTGAGGCTGGATTTGAACTCAGGTCCTCCTGACTCCAGGGCCAGTGCTCTACTCACTGCACCACCTAGCTGCCCTGAGACCTGCCTCTTAATATCGATTCCACCTCTGACATCTTATGACATGGTTCTCAAACTGATCAGTGACTATGTATAGGGAGTACAAGGAATATATGGCAAACAACTATATTAACCAATTGAAATAGTCCAGAAACACCAAACTACTTTCCAACAAGATTTTTGGTATATCTCTAGAGAAGAAAAATACATGAAACCAATGGAAAAATATATGCAATGCTGTATACCTTCCATCTCTATAAAGAATTAGGGTGGGGGTATCTGGAGAAGAAAATTATATTTAGTTCTAACAAAATTTTGTTAATGTCTTGGGGTTTTTTTACATCACCAGAATTTCTCCCACTATCCCTCTGAAACCATCTTTTAATGTCCTCTCTTGTAAAGTTCTGATGCTATGACTCACCTAAGGTCACACAGCCAGAAATAGCAGAGCTAGAATTTAAATCCAGGTCCTTGATTCCAAATGTAATGCTCTTTTTTCATGCATGGGCCTTATCAAATCACTCCCCTAGAGTTAATGGTCAATTAAGGGCCTAAGTTAGAAAAATCACGTATTACAGAGCCCAAGAACATATACAAGCTTTAAACATCACTGAAGTCCAAAGTGCAAAAAACAAAAATAAATCATAACTACTGGAAGCTGGGAAGATTGGGCAATTATAGTTGATTTGATTGGAAGTAGGTGTGATCATTTGGGGGCAAGACTTCCTTGAAAGGAGAGAGGAAGATGGGTGTGGAAGAGGTGGGAAGGGAGTCAGCTCTGGGCAGGATTTGGCTATAGGGAAAGAAATAGGAGGAAGGACAATCTAGCTGGTAGAAACAATATAGAGGAAGGCAAGAGATAGGAGAAATGAAACCACAGGGAGTCAGATTGTCTGGTTCAACCAGAGAGTGGGAGCCAGAGCCAAAGGTGGGGTTTGCACCGAGAGAGAGAGAACCTTGAAACACATCCTAAGGTACATCCTCCCCTCTCTAGAACTCTTCTCTGGGATATGGGCTAGATGATCTCCAAGATAAGATTGTATAGTCTAATCAACTTGTTGGTTGGCTAGCCAGGATGAGTTGTAAGTGTTGAGACTTGTGTTGGCATGCATTGTACAAGCATGGACAGGCTTGCAGCTAAAAGATGGAGAGGGACCTTTGGGGCCCCCTTCCAGCTTCAGGATACTGCAGTCACATAAGGTCAGAATCAATTCATTAACACCTACATGCTATATTTAAACTCTGAGGAGTCAAATTTCACCACCTAGGACCTAGACCCTAAAGCCACAAGTTCTATTCTTTCAAGAAAATCAAAGATAGCTCCCTTTTCTAAGTAAAAAAAAAAAAACAACATTTTATTTCCAGGCAAATTCTCTCTGGGAATCAAAGTGTGGTCAGGATCTTGATACAATTGGGAGAAGTGTCTCTGCTCCTGTTTTTTTTCCCCTTCCCATTTGGCTTGCTTTCCATCCTTCCCCAAAGACCTCACAGACTATGTCTGAAGCCTGTTCTGAAGGTTGACAACCTTGTAACCTGAACACTTTCCTCTAAGTTGGGAAAATGGGAATAAGTCACGGCTTCTGAAAATTCTGCCTCAGCTTGAGAAATTGAAAACAGGGTTAAGGGGGGGATACATCCTGAGTATTCCATACAGAGGTTGGAGGAAGGGGAGGGAGTGGAAGAAGGGGAGAGGAAAAGAAGGGAAAGGGAGAGAGAGAATGAGAGATGTAGAAAGAATGAGAATTTCCTAGCTCCTGAAAATGAGGTAAGAGGGTATGGATATATTCCCAAATGATGGCATCATGACTCTTCAGCATGACCTTGTGTCCTTGGTCAAGAAGCTCATCTTTCTCTAGAACCTAGACCAGGAAGGCGTGGACCTCCTCAAGATGCTCCCAGGCTATGGTGTTGATGTAATAGCAAAGACCAGGTTATTGACTGACTGGCAGTAGTCATCATCATGAATTGGCTAACAGTTCACTAGCTGAGACACTTCCTTTTGAAATGAAAAAGGGGAAATATTATGACTGTATGCAAAACTCCTTTCCCTGGGTAAAGTATAAATGCCCTTTTAGCTTTTGATCAGGGCACAGTGCTATAGGACCTGGAAGGGTTGAGACCTTGTCATTCACAGACTCTGCCTTGACCCATCTGAGCCCTGCTATCTGACCAAGGTAAGGGCACATGGAAGCTAGCTGCTTCTGACCTGACTTCTCACAGCTCAGGCTCTTGGGTGCTTTTCTTCTTTCCTCCTCTTACCTGCAAGGTCCTGCCAGGGAACCTGCAAAGGCATGCGATCCACATTAGCAGTGAAGCCAGACTCCACTCTCTTTGAGAAAGGCTGATGCTTGGTAGCTTGAGTAGGCAGTGGAAATAGTCTGCTGTTAGCCTTAAAGCTAATAGGAAAACCTAAGAACAGAAATTAACAGCTCTAGGCTTAATGGTTGAGAAATTAAGTAACAATCAGGACTTTTTGCTCAGATTTGTTTCAATGTCAGATCGTTTGCTGGAGTTGCCATACTTATTTTGAGATGTTCTTGGAGATTCCAACTCACAGAAAAGTGCCAGGGGGCGCTCTGCAGACCTTCCAGAGTATTATCTAAGTGTTAATTGGTTCTCCTTCTTGGCTCTTTTTAAAATTCTCTTCTTTTTTGTTTTGTTTTCATTTGTTTTTAATTTTTTAATAATATTTTATTTTCTCCAATTACATGTAAAACAATTTTAATATTCTTTGTTTGGTTTTTTAATTTTGAATTCCAAATTCTATCCTTCCCCCCTCCCTGAGAAGATAAGCAATCTGATATAGATTATACATGTGTAATCATGTAAAACATTTCCATATTAGTCATTTTGTGGAAAACTCGAGAAGAAAGAAAGAAAGAGAAAGAGAAAGAGAGAGAGAGAAGGAAGGAAGGAAGGAAGGAGGAAGGAAGGAAGAAAAGAGAAAGGAAGGAAGGAAGAAAAGAAAGAAAGAAAGAAAGAAAGAAAGAAAGAAAGAAAGAAAGAAAGAAAGAAAGAAAGAAAGAAAGAAAAAGAAAATAGTATGCTTCAGTCTGTATCCAGATGCCATCAGTTCTCTGGAGGTGGGTAGCATTTTTCATCATGACTCCTTTGCAATCATCTTGGATCATTGTATTGCTAAGAATATCTACGTCATTCACAATTGTTCGTCATACAATATTGCTGTTGTGTACAATGTTTTCCTGTTTCTGCTCACTTCACTCTGCATAAGTTCATTTTATTTGATTCTTTTTTAAAGACATGATTCTGAGAGTTCATGAGTTTCATGGGACCTTAGAACCAGCATCTAAGAGGTGGAAGGGACCTTTAAGTTCATCTAATGCAATCTAACCTTTTCATTCTACAGATCTAGTAACTTGCCTAAGGTCTCTCTGGTAGAAAGTAACAGAGCTGAGATTTGAACTGGGGTCCTTTATTTCCAAGTCTAAATCTAGCTCTCTTTTCACTACTTGCTCTTCCAAAGGATCTCCTCCTCCCCTCCAGCCTGCATAAATTTAAATGGAAACAGAAGGTAGTGATTACCAGTTGACCGAAAGATGAAAATTCCTGAAAGGAAGGAAGATCAAAACTGATGTTAGCTAACAAGCCTAATGGATCATTGTGGTATTGATAAGAGGTAGCTGAAAACAGGGGACTACTACTTTAGGGTTACAGACCCAGAGCTGGAAGGGACCTTAGAGGCCATTGAACACAACACTATGATTGTTCAGATGGGGAAACTGAGGTCAAGAGATTTGCCCAAGATCAGACAGAGAGGAAGGACCAGAGCTGGAATTCAAGCCCAGGTCATCTGCCTTCACCTCAAGACTCTCTAACCATTAGAGTTAACCAAAAGAGAAATAAAATACCTCAGTTGGTAGTGAGTTTACCCTCAGAGGAGATCTTCAAGAAGATTCCGGACAGTCATTTGTTTTGGATGTTCTTAAGTGACTATTTGACAAAAGCTTAAGAAAAAAAAATTTTTCTTAGTCACAATACGACTTCCTTAGGCGTTTGGGAGGAGGGGGTCATATTTTACAAACAGTGGTATTATCAAAGCATTGCCAGAGTTAGAGCCAGAGGATCTGGATTTGAACCCTGACTCTGTCACTTACTGCCTTTGTGACCCTGAGTAAATTACTTTCCCACCCTGGACCTCAATTTCCTCATCTATAAAATAAAGAGTTTGCCTGAATTCCTTCTAAGGGCGTTTCTAGGCAGCAAGGGACTTCAATGGATAGGGTGTTGGGCATGGAGACAGGAAGACCTGAATTCAAATTCTGCCTAGCTGTGTGACTCTGGGCTAGTCACTTGGTGTGTCTCAGCCAAAGTTTGTGCAACAAGGATGATGATAGGGCCCATCTCACAAGGTTGTTTTGAGGATCAAATGAGGTAATACACATTGTAAACCTTACAATACTAAGTAATGATAAACAAATGTTAGCTCTTCCTCTCCTTTCTTGCTCTAACCTCCTAGTCCTAGGAAGAATTGGAACCATCCATGAACCCTTCCTCCACCTTGTGCTTAAGTCTCCTTTCCCGTTCTCAGCTTTGCCATCTCCTACCTGGGCGTAGAGAGCCAAGGGGAAGACTTGAGAAGCTTGTCAGCTTGTCAGCTTTTGCTCCAGCCTCAAAAATGGCCTGCCCCTGGGCTTTCATGTTCCGAGCCAAAAGCGCTCAATACATCTTGGAGAAGGACAAAGATATCAATAACAACGTGGGGAAAGCCAGCATCAAGTCTGTCAGGTAAGATTTGCCCTTTGTTTTCTTCCTGGTTTCCTGGTTAGTCTGAAATTGTCACGTATTTGCTGATGATTCAGCATTATGTCTCCAGCCCTGATCTTTGCCTTGGACTCTAGACATCTACTTCTATCAGCCAAAGGGCATTTCTACTTCAGCTTCTCAGTGCCTATCATGGACTTTCCGGGAAGAAGATATTTCCCCAAAATTCCACAGTATTCAAGTTCATCCCCTCCTCCATTGCCTGACTTTATACTTATCTTCTAGGAAGGAAGGATGGAAGGATGGAAGGAAGGAAACAAGTATTTATTAAGGACCAGATGCTTAACAAATGTGATCTCATTTGAGGCAACCACCTCAGGAAGTAGAGATGCTATTATCCCCATTTTACAGTTCAGGAAACTGAGGCAGACAGAAGTGATTTGCTTAGAGTCACCTAGCTAGTGACTGTCTGAGCCTGGGTTTGAACTCAGGTTTTCCTGACACCAGACCCAGGACTCTATCCACTGTGCCACCTAGCTGACTTAATATGCTTAAACAAAGCAGGGTCATTGATCAGCACAGTGATTGAAGGTTCGGAAAGCTCTTTCTTTCCATCAACTCTGTGAGGTATGCCCATTTTATAGATGAGAAAACAGAGGCTCAGAGCAGTGAGGTGACTTGCCCAAGGTCTAATGTCTTGGCCAATCAGCATCAGGGTCACATTTTCCAAAGTGAGTCTCCTGACTTCAAATGCTCTTGACTCTTCCCCACTCCTTCCCTTGGTTAGGGCTGTCTCCTTACGTGTAGTGGAATGATGGAAGGGGAGTAAGGCAGAAGGCTGGGTAGGGTGGCCTCCACAAAGCTGACTGGAGAGATTTTGGAGATGGAAGAAAGAAAATTTGAGGGGCTCCAGTGTCTCTTTGATGCTCTTTGGCCCCCTGGTAGAGGGTGAACAGGAAATATTATCCATTCACCTCCTGGGAGAGTCCCTGTGAGTAGGAAGTCTGAGTGACTGCTCTAAGAAAAGGCAGTTTGTTTCCGAACTTATCCATCCTCTCTGGAGTAGCCCATGAATAAACAGAACCCTAGAACGTTGGCGCTTTTAAAAAAAGATCTTGGATATCAGCTAGTCCAAACACACTCATCTCACAGAGAACGAGAGTTATGCCCAAAGGTGAGTTCACGGCAAAGCTGAGATCAGACTCCCAGCCCTCTGACTCCCAGGTTGGTGCCCTTTACACTATCACATGTTTGGCTTAAACCCTTAGGGGTCTCTCCATAGTGTACTTCAGGTAGTCTGTGGTCCTTCCCAGACACCAGATTTCCTTCCTGGGATAGTTTGTATCTAAAGAGAGAGAACGAAGCATTACAAGGTTTCACGTTGGGGAAAGACAACTTGCTGTGGTGGAAAAGCTAATGGATTTGGAGTCAGAAGACCTTCCTGAGTTCTAGTCTAGGCTTATGGAAGTCACTTAACTTTTCTGGGCCTCAGTTTCCTTATCTGTAAAGTGGGGAATGGAGGGTTTGACTGGGTAACCCTTACAGTCACAGGATCACGGATTGAGGACTGGAAGAGATGTTAGATTGAGTTGAGCTCCCACATTTCATGGGCCAGAGAGGTCAGTGACTTGCCCAAGATTAAATAGAGCAGAAGTGGGATTTGAAACAAAATTCTGTTATTGATAACCCAGATCACTTCCCTTTCTAATGCAAACCTTTTTGGAAGATTTGCTTTCCTAAAACTTCAACAAACACCTAGTGTATGCAAAATTCTGACTCTGGAGTCAGAGGACCTGGTTTCAAATCTTTACTCTGTCCCTTGCTACCTATAAGTCAGTGGCCAAGTCCCTGAGGATCTCCAGGCCTCGATTTAGTCATCTGTTAAATGGGAGGGGGGAAGAGTTGGACCAGGTTGATTTTAAGATAAGGCCCCCCTAACTCTAGAACCACAATCTCCCTGCCTCCCTCTCAAGCTCTGGATCTATAACCCTCTGCCTTCCTCTGGGTTCTAGAACCATGATCTTCCTGACTCTCATCCTAGTCTGGATTCCTAATCCCACTGCCTTCCTCTTGCCTCTGCATCTTTGATCTTCCTGTCTTCCTCCCATCTCTAGGTCAATGATCCTGTGCTTCCTTTTGAGCTCTAGATCCAGGAATTCCCCGCCTCCTTTTCAGCTCTAGATCTCCAACCCCCCAGCCTCCCTCCCAGCACTAGATCTCTTATCCCCCCCCACCCCACCCCTATATTCTATTCAGAGTGGGGAATGAATGAGAAGTTCTGGGCCCTTGCCCAGGTCAATCTAGCCTCCTCTCAGATAAACTTTTCTCCTTGGATTGCCAAGGAACACTGGCACTAATGAGATTTTCCAGGGCAGCTGAGGGTGCAAATGTCAGCCCCACACAGCTTCATTCTCCTCCCTCCAGGGTAATGTCGAGTTAAATCAGGCAGTCCCTCGGTCTCTGTCCACTCCTCCTCCAGCCACGCCCCTCGCTCCCCCAGGAAAGAGGAGGGGGCCTACAGGGAGGGATATAAAACCAGAGAAAAGGAGGGGCTCCCCAGAACGAGAGTGAACCAGTGTGTTCCCAAGCCAAGTTTAGCTGCTCTGCTCCAGCCCTGCTTCCTGCAGTCACAGGCGACCATGAGGGAAGGGGTCAGTTCTGCCTGTGCCCTGCCAAGGATGTTCCTGCTGATTAAAAGGATCTTTGGGAGCCATCCTGTGTGCTGTTGCTGTCCAAATGGATCCAGGTACTTTCCAGACTCCGGGGTCAGTCTCTGGGGAGCCCATCAGCTACCACTGGGTTGCTCAGAGTCTCAGGTCTGGAATGGACAGGGAAGAGGGCATGCGCTGGCATCGGTATCCTAGAAAACGACCTGAGATTGTTAAAGCTGGAAGGAAGCTTAGAGATCACCCAGCCCAAGCCATCCACTTTTAGGAACAAAAGCTGAAGCTCAGAAAAAGGACAGTGACTTATCCAAAGTAACACAGTTTAATCAATTGATCAGGTTGAAACTCCAATAATAATAGTGTGGGCTACCTTTAGGGCAGGGTTCTGGACTTAGACTCTATCAACTTAGATAGGAAAAATTACATCTTTATTGCAAAATAATTTATTTCATTTATAATCCTATAAATTTATGAATCTTAAAACATGAGGCCCAGAGAGATTGAGTGATTTGCCTAGAGTCACAGAGGTAGTGTCTGAAATAGGATTTGAACCCAAGAGTTTACATGCTTCCTTTTTTCAAGATTAAGTCTATTGTGGTAGTCACACAGGGCTTCGTCACACATGTGTGTGGTTATGAATACAAGTTTGATCACAAATGAAGTCATTTCAGCATTCTGAAGCTTTTTTAGCTTGGTGAAAAGCAAACTAGGTGAGGTGCAGTCCACAAAGCAAAGGAGAGTGTTGACTGCAAAATTAGGTGCTTTTTATCCATGGAAATGTTTCATATCCATCTATAGATGGGTGGTAGTTAATGCTTGTGGCCCATTTCATGCACTTCTTGGTGCCAGATGTTAATAAAGTCAAGATCATTGATCTGGTCTGCATATTACTGCTTTCAAGACCACAGGCAATATCCCTGAGGCCAGCTGTTTCTGAGTCACAAAAGGGCTAGTCAGGAGTCTATGGATGGCTCTGAGCAAATCCATCCCCAGTACTGGACAGAACATGTGCTCTATGTGGCACGCTTTCCCAGGCTATGTCACACTTCCCAAGGTAGCAGCAACATTGCCTTGTTTATATCTGTCTCTGAATGCTTTGTTGTCTTCTGCCCATTTGATTATTGTTAATAGCTAGGGTTTGTATACAAATATTACCTCTTTTGTTGCTGTTGTGGGAGTTTTCTCATCCGGGGTTCCTGGAGGGTCCAGCAGGGGTGGGGAGCCTGGGGTTCAAGTAGCAAACCTGAAAAAAAAGATTAATTATTGGAGAGATGAGAGAAACTACTTGGGCTGGTAGCAGACTCCGCTTCTTAGGGTTCAGATTGGGTTCCTAGGCTTGAGTAAAATGGACAGTTGACTTCTCAGTAGTTAGTTTTCTAGGTAGGTAGTACAGTGAATAGAGCACCAGCCCTAGACAGGAGGACCTGAGTTCAAATCTGACCTCAGACACTTACTAGCTGTTGTGACCCTGCACAAGTCACTTAACCCTGTTTGCCTCAGTTTCCTCAGCTACAAAATGAGCTGGAGAAGGAAATAGTAAACCACTCGAGTATCTTCCCCAAGAAAACCCCAAATGGGGTCATGGAGAGTCTGAAACAACTGAACAACAACAACAAAAGATAGTCAAAGTGATGTGGATGAAAACAGTGCCCTAAGGACTAAATTGCCTTTTCCCTGGTTTGTCCTCCAACTTGGAGATGCCTTAAAGTCTCTTGATACAAAGGTGCCCTAAGGGATGAGTTTCTCTCTCCCTGGTGCCCCTAAGTCTCCTCCCCTTATCTTGAAATGCCACCTAACTTACCGTTACCCTGGGCCATGGAATTCTTTCTCTTCCCCCATCCGGGATCATAAAAATTCTGATCTCCCTTATCTTGTGTCATTCGTTGCCCTCTACCTGTGTCATCATCTTGTAAGACTTATCCCATCCCTAAATTTCTGACCCCCATAAGAAACCCCAAAATCATCTTACAGGCTGTATAGCTTTTCGTCTATGTAAGTCTGGTCCCTTCCCTACATCCGTGCCTTTGTTCAGCTCCTTGCTAAATCTCAGGTCCGCTGCTTTTGCGTCAATAAAGCTCCCAATGGCTGCAGAGAAGGTCTAAGTGAATTCTTCACATCTGATGAACCAGCTCTCCCAACTCTGACCTCATCAAAGGCCTCCATCAAGAATGGGTCAACCACCTCTGATCGTAGTAAGAAGGGAAATGAAAAATAGCCTGAGGGTTTCTATGGGTACCTTTCTTTCTTCTGTGTTTAGGGAGCAGTGCTTACTCCAGACTCACAGTCCTCCTGTTAATCCTCCCCTTCCATGACCCTTACAACAACCCTAAGAGGTAGGCGATATTATTATCCCCATTTTACAGATAAGGAAACTGAGGTAGAAGGGTCACCTAGCTAATAAACATCTGAGGTTGGATTCGAATTCTTATCTTCCTGACTCCAAGTCCAGTGATCTATGTACTGTGCCACCTAAAAGCTTTATTTATGTTCTTCCCCCACTCCTACTCCTTTGGGATACATAGTATAAGAAACAGAGGGTTATCCTTAGAGGCCTGGGTTCAAATCCTACCCCAGACTAGTGTGACTGGGCAAATCTATTTCTTTGAGCCTCATTTTCCACATCCGTATAATGGGGGTACCCATCTCACCTCTGAGTTGTTATAAGATAGACACTTTGCAAACCCTAAAGCAGTTTGGAAATGGGTCGTTATTAAAGAAAAGAATACTCTAATCAATGATGAATCATCTCCCAATGCATCTACCTGATCTTTGGCTGGATTTTCCTGTCCTGGCTTTTCCTCCTGTGGGAGCACACTTGGATCCTACTGAAGGATGACACACAGGCAGTCAATGTCTGAGGTGGGATTCGAATCCAAGTCCTCAGACAGTAGATATTCATTGTGCCAGGCTGTGTCCCAATTGATCTCTTGTACGTTACTGAGAGCCTGATGAAGCAAGCCAGAAATTCTAAGAGGCAGAGGTAAGGAAGGAGGGCATTCCAGGTATGGGACACACCCTGATCAGAGCCTGGAGATGGGAGATGGAATGCTCTGTATGAGGAACAGCAAGAATTAGGCCACTTTGGCTGGACCATACAGCACATGAAGAAAGTCATTTAGTGTCAAGTTGGAACGGTAGGTTGGGGCCAGGTCATGAAGGACTTTAAATGCCCAATGGAGCTTATTACCTAAGTCTTTGATATTCACACATGTAATATGGTAACACCTATGAGGAGGTTACAGTAGTATGCCAGACTCTTGTTGGGTTGGCCATGGTACGACCAGTGGCAAGAATTCATCTCTGCTAACACTGATTGCAACAAGTGTATAATTCACTGCCTCGACTTACCTGAAACACAGTCTCACAGCTACTAAGTATCAGAAGCAAGATTTAAACCCAGGTTTTCTTTATTCCCTATCAGGGCTGTCCAAAATGCGGCCTGGCCTGCGACCTGTGTGTGATTTATGCAGCCCGCCTACAAGCATAGAAATTTACATAAATGCTTTAGTAAATGAAGCTGAGCTACCACAGAGCTCTCACTAAAATGACAAATCAAAACATATTGTCTATTGTTTCAATAAAAGCCTAAGTTTGAACAGCCCTGCCCTACATCATTGCTGCTTCCTTTTGCTTAGAAAGCTAACCTGAAACCCCAAACCCAAGCTATTCACATCCACAAAGATTTCAGATAGCACTGACTTTCCTCTCCCTTCTCAAAAGGAAGGCTTCCATTTAAAAATTCAAATGTGTTAACATTTCCAGCCTCAGGACCTCTCAAAATCCTGTCGAAAAAACAGGTTAGTGTCTGTGAAGAATCCCGAGGAACACGAGCAGGCGTAGGTGAAGGGATTTGAAGGGAAGGAAGCAAGACCAGAACAGGGGATAAAGGATTACAGCAACATAACAAAAAAGAATGCCCAAGTGGATCTGAGTGCAGTAGAATGGTGAGGACCAAGCTGGGCCCAGGAGAGATGAGAAAACACACCTCCCCGCCTACCTGCCTCCCTCCCTTTATTGCCCAGGTGTGAGATGATGGGTGTGCAATATTACTATTATAGCCTTTGAGAAGTCAAGGGCATCTCCATACCATGATGAGGCATCGTAGGACGTCATTGGAGTGTTATCACTACTGTTGTCATTTTAATTAATAAGAAATGTGTTCTTACGTGTGCCATCCCTTGTCAAACTCAACTCTTGGTTGGAGCTTGAGATTTTGAAATTTTTAAGGTGAGTCTCATCAAATAGTCAACTGAACAGACAAATCCAGAATTCTCTTCCACAACCAATTGGGCAAATAGAGGCAGCTCTTAACTAACTACAATAATGGAGAATGGACTATTCCAAAAGTCTAGACCTCATAGGATTATAGACTTTAAGGTCTGGAAAAGGCTCCAGAGACCATCTATGTCAATCCACCCATTTTACAGATGAGGAAACTGAGACCCAGGGGAAATGAAGGGACTCACTTAAGGTCACCTGTGAAGTGAGAATCAGAGGTAGAATCTGAACCATGGTGTTCCACTTTAGAGTTGGTGTTGCATATTTTTTTTCCTACTGTACCACTTGGCACTCTGTGGTTACCACTTTTGTCCACTGGATTTGGTTCTCTCCTCCTTTTTCTCCTTTGCCCCTTTTATATATCGATGTATAGCTGGAGTTTTGTAGCAGAGGAGAATGAAATCACATTAGAGTGTAAGCTTCTCGAGGGCAGGGACTATCTTTTTTTAGTATTTGTACCCCCAGTACTTAGCACAGTGCTGGGCACATAGTAGAAATTTAATAAATATTTATTTACTACTGACTGAGTCCTTAGTCTCTCCTCTACCACAAGCTAGCAGCTGGGCAAATTGCCTAATCTCTCTGGGGCTCAGTTTCCCTGTCTGTAACGTGAAAGGGTTAGACCAGACCTCAGGATCACAGACTTAGAAGGGAAGGGACCTCCACAGTCATCTACACCAGCCCCTCAAAGATCCTGACTAGCTCTCCATCTAAGCTACTAGGGCATGTAAGTCACTTTTCCTCTCTGGATCTGTCTCCTCCCTTGTGAGATAAGAGATTGGACTCAATGACCTCCAAATTCCTTTCCAGTTCTGACAGACTGGGATTCTTAGATTATCCTGCCTGTTACAGTAGGAAATGCTGGACCCAGAATGTGAGAGAGCTGGATTCTATTTAGCGATGAAGGAGACCTGCCAGTTCAACCCATTCATTTTACAGATGAGAAAACAGGCATTTTACAGCTGAGGAAGTAAAGGCAGACAGAGGTTAAGTGACTTGATCAAAGTCACACAGCTAGTAAGTGACTGAGGCAGGATTTGAACTCAAGTTTTCCTGTCTCCAACACTTTGGCCACTGTGCCATCTGGCTGCCTGGATTGTTCAGTGTCCTGGTGGTGACATTGTTCGAGTCACCATCTCACTAAATTTCACTTTCCTCATTGGTAAAGTGATGGTGCTAATTCTTGCTCTTAGCAGGTTGTGATGATACTTTGTAAACTGTGAAGCACCATGTAAATGCCAGCTCCAATGATTATTGTTATCATAATTGTTGTTGTTGTAGTCATCACCATTATTTACTATCATTGCTTTCACAGTCCACTGACGGAGGATGATGTTAAGGTTTGCCTGAGCAAACCCTGGAATGAGCAGCAACAACCACCCGTGGTGGAGGCGAAGGTCAGTGGAAGGGATCACAACCCTTAACCCATTGCTGGTCCAGGGTATAGATCAACCGCCCACACCTGATCCTTTCCTGTAGGGACTCATGGGCCATAATAACAAGCCCTTTGGGATGCTAGACAGAACATCTCCGCATTTGATGGTAGCCATCCACGTCCATCTCTTTTGGTAAAAACATCCCCCTAAGTGCGTTTGATCTTGACACTCCCAAAACGTGGTGTAGGGTATAGGGAAACAGTCCTTTAAGGACTCCAGGGAAGGATCTTAGAGTGTCTTCCTCAACTGCAGTTTCAGTGCTAAGCCACATTGACTGTTAGGTTAATCTCTTTAATCTCTGCTACTACAGATCATCTAATGAAGAAGCATTTGATATGGCCACTCTGGGTCCCAAGGACCTGGAGCTCTTAATTGGGGCTTAGTACGGGTGGTCTAACGTTTCAAGGGAAGAGAAGATGACACATGAAACTTGACTGCACTCTATGTGCTTCCTTTACTCCTATTCCTATCAAGACCTATCAGTAAGGGAGAGGAGTTTCTTGAAATTCGTTCATTAGCTTGATTAATAATCATTGACCGTCTTCTGTGTTCAAAGCCTCATATTAGGTGTCAACTGATCCCACAAGTATGGGAGACTTGGACCTTATCATTAGAGAGAATACACCTGGCAAACCCTGACTGACCTGTTACCTTGTTTCCTCCTATCTAGAAGTTTCCTGAGCCCCAAGTCAAGGGGACCCATGCGATATCAGGCTGTCCAAGACATGTGAGGATTAAAAACTGGGGCAATGGAATGACATTTCAAGACACTCTGCACCACAAAGCCAAATCGGTGAGTGCATAGTCCAAACCATTCTTCTCAAAAAGGACTCGAGGAGGATCCCCTACCCAGTGCTTGCTATCCCCCAAAGGCAGAAAAACAGATATGGTCCCTGACCTTTGGGAGCCTATGCTTCATGCCATTTAACCTGTTGCAAACAACCAGAATATCAGTGGAGAAGTACACCCCATAACCAGTTAGAGGATGAAACCAATGTTAATTAGCATACCTTAAGGAACCGTACTGAAGGAGGATGAACGATCCAGAACTTGACATAGTCTCCAGGTTGTTGAATTGTATTCAAATATTTTTTTCTTCCCAGTATATTTTCACTCCTGTTGAGGTTTACTTTAAACTACTCTTTGGGGTCCTCTGGATCCCACATATACAAACATGCTGGTGAGCAAGAAGGAGATTGTGGAGGCTTCAACATGATTATTTGAAAATGAGAAAGTGGTTCATTGTAGTCACTAAACAAGGAGTGGGTTCATGTCTCCTCTGAGCCTGGGGAGGTACAGGAGGACAGACTGGGTGACCATACAAGGATCTGAGCCCTAAAACCCAAGGGAATTTCAGAGATCCCCTAGTACAACCCCCTTATTTTACAAATGAGGAAACCGAGGCTCAGATAAGTTAAATGATTTGCCCAAGGTCACACAGGTAGCAAGTGGAAGAGCTGGGATTTGAACCTGGGTTCTCTGGCTCCAAAACCAGCACCCTTTCTACCCTATCATGGTGCATCTCAAGGGCCCAGAGTGGATAGAGGTGACGGTACCTTGAGTCCTTTTAGTTATAGTAGCTAGGCTGCAGTGGGTAGAGTTCTGGACCTGAGTTCAAATCCAGCCTAAGACATTTCCTAGCTGTGTGAGACTATAAACAAGTCACTTAACCACAGTCTGCCTCAGTTTCCTCCTCTTTAAAATGAGGACAATAATAGTGCCTCCCTCCCAGGATTGTTGGGAAGATTAAAATGAGATAATATTTGTAAAGTGCATTGCAAACCTTCAAATGCTGTAGAAATGCTATCTACGGTTACGGTTGTTGTTAGGACCAGTTGGGGACAGCCTGTAATGGAGGAGGGAGGATATTCGCAAGGTGGGCAGGAGGCTGTTGACCTAGGTGGGTGGAGAGGTGTCCCTGGAGGCAACAAAGGAGAAAACCTGGATATGAAGGGGAAGGAGCAGAGAGTCTGGTACAGGCAAAGTGGAGTGAATAAGCAGGGAGATGTGCATGGTGGGAAAGGTGGCATCCAGAAGATGCCTGGTGCAGACTCAAGCAGAGCATAGACACCTTCGGGTCATTTCCCTGACGTCCTCTCAACTCAAGGTATAGTGGTTAGAGCACTGGACCTGGAATCGGGATTTTTGTGTCTCTGGCATATAGTAGGTGCTTAATAAACATTTATTGATTGATCAATCAGACCCTTCTTAGCTATGGGATCACTTCTGTGTACTTCATTTTCCTCATCTATAAATTCTGGGAATACTGGATGGGAGGGGTAGAAAGGTCCCTCCCAGCTCTACATCCATGATCTTCCGTCCCCTCTTTTTTCAGGCTATTGATTGCCAGTCCAAGACTTGCCGGGGGTCACTCATGACCCCCAAGAGTATGACAAGAGGGACTAGAGACAGCCCAATCCCTCCAGAAGAGCTTCTACCTCAAGCCATTGACTTCGTCAACCAGTATTACGGCTCCTTCAAAGAGTAAGATCATTTCCCTTTCCAGTGCCCCCACCCCGCTTCCTTCCCTCTCTCTCTCTCTCTCTCTCTCTCTCTCTCTCTCTCTCACTCAGTGGGGGTGGGAGTATGTGGGGGTGGGTACAGGAGAGATAATTCACCAGGTTATTTACTATCCAGTACCCAGCATGTGCTTAACACAGAAGATGCTCAAGGAGCTCCTCAGCCCAGACAAGACTGCATTTCTCCTCAAAACTCACAAAGCTTATCTAATGCTAAGAGTGAATGAACCTGGGCTAAGTTAGGACTGCTAGAGGGAAGAATTACAAGGTCATGGGATTACCGACTTAGAATTGGAAGAAACCTTAGAAATCATTGAGTTTGACCCTCTCCTTATGTGACAGATGAGGAAACGGAGGCCCAAATGAAGTGATTTGTTGCCCAAGGTCACCCAGGAAGTAAAGGGCAGAGCTGGAATCAGACAGAAGGCTCAATGCTCTTTCCACTGTCCCACCCCACCTCCCTGAGAATTTTCTGGAATATTCTATAGGTTTTCAGCTCAAAGGCCTCCATTTCCTCATCTCTAAAATGAAGGAGCTGGATGATAGGCCTCAGCTCTGAGCTCTCTTCCAGGTCTATAGCCTAGATCCTGTTTTTAGAGTGAGTCACTTGGGAACATTGACTATCTTGCCTTTTTCTGGGGGATGTAGGGGGGAGGATATTCCCAGAACTTTGCTTTGTGTTTGGCGCATAGAAAGTGTTTAATAAATAATTTTTTACTCATTCATCCATCTATCCCAGGTTTGGGTGATTAATAGTCAACCTTCAGTATCATTCCCATCATCAAATGGGTCTGACTTGGGTCTGGGTGTTTGTGTATGGGGTAAGGGGGGATGGGAGGCAAGAAGAGATATTATTAGTCCTCCAAGAGTCCTGTTTTGGAGTTGATTTCCTGTTGTATGCTCTTGTGAGCCTGTGTTCCAGTTGTGTCCTTGGGGATATTTTCAAGTGTTTTGTCTCTGGCCTCCTCTTTATCGAGGAAAAGGCAGGTTGTCAAGACCGTCTTCATTGACTAAAAGGCCATTTTGTTCTGACTCGTCCATCCTCTCCGTAATCAAGACTGACTTTGTTCTTGAAATACTTTTCCTTGTTGCCATTTCAAGTGTCTTGGTGTGAGGACTGGAAACTTCAAGGTGGCTGTGATGGAGTGTGTGTGTGTGTGTGTGTGTGTGTGTGTGTGTGTGTGTGTGTGTTTTGAAGCATTTCAGTTCTTAATCCCTTCTTTCATGATACTAATGTCTGAAGCAAGGAAGTAACTGAAACAATTCGTTTTCTAAGCACATGTTGAAACTAAGGGACACCATAGTCCAAACTGTAGACTTGGCATCATAGATTGATCAATAAAAGGGGCCTGGGAGGTCATCTAATTCAACCCTCTCATTTAGAGATGAAGACAGTGAGGTGGGGGGCGGGGAGGGAGTTCTATAGCTTTAGAGCTGGAAAGGATGTCAAAGGCCAGTGCATCTAATTCTCTCTTTTACCAAAGAGGAAACTGAGCCCCAGAGGAGTTAAATGACTTTTAGGGTCACAGCACTAGAACTGGAAGGGACCTCAAAGACCATGCAGTCGACCTACCCCCCCACCAACACACACACACACACACACACACACACACACACACACACACACACACACACACCCTTTATCATTTTACAAATGAGGAAACTGAGACCCAGGAAATTTGACTTACTCAGTGTCAGAGAAGCACTAAATGGTAAAGTCAATATTTGAACTCAGGTCCTCTGACCCCAAACTTCTTTACCTGGCTTTCAAAGTTATTGGGTCAAGTTATTCCAGGTCAAGATTCAATACCAATAGATATTTCTCAGAGTCAGTTGGCCATAGATTTAGGGCTGAAAAGGAGCTTAGAAATTAGCTGGTCCAGTCCCTAAGATGAAGAAATTGAGAGCAAGTTTGGGGGAGGGAACTTGCCCAAACTCACAGAGCTGGTATGGGACAGAGTTCAGGGCAGACCCTCTGACTCCAAATCCAGCCCCTTCCCCACTGCACTGTACAAGCAACAGGCATTGGCAGATGAATGTCCTGCATCTTGTTGAGAGATGGCACAGAGAGGTGAGGCAGCCCCTCATCTCAAGAAGCTTACGATTCATATTTGCAGTTTAAAGTCGAGTCCCTAGGATTGGGAATTTGGAGGAAGAGGAAGTATAGGTCAGTACCAAGAGCTCTGGGCTCGGATTCGGAGGAACTCAGTTACTTGGCTCTGCTCCTTTTTGCCTGTGCGACCAAAGACAAGCCATTTACCTTCCCCGGGGCCTCAGTTTCTTCATCTGTAAAATGTGGGAGTTGGGTTCAATGTCTAAGGTATCTTTCTGCTCAAAATCCTATGAAATCTGCACTGACTGTCTAGTCAGAGAACCGGAGTTCAAATTCTAACTCTGATATTTTACTACCTATGTGACCTTGGGCAAGTCAGTTCATTCCCTTGAGCCTCAGTTTCCCTAAATATAAAAATATGGGGTTGAACCAGATGGCCCTTGAGGCCCTTTCTAACTCAATATCTATGATCCTGAGTGATGGGGGCAAAGGGAGGAATGGGGGTGGGGAGGAGATGTTGCTCTCTACTGTTCTAAAGAGAAGTTTCAATGAGCAGCAATTTAGGGTGGAATGGAAATGAAGTTGAATTTGGAATCTGCGTCTCTGGGTTCAAATGTTGGCTCTGCAGCCTCCTAGCTGTGTGACCTTGGGCCATCCGTTATCCATCTCTGATTCTCAGTATCCCAGACTTTAAACGGAAGACTTGGATGAGCTGATCCCTTACCTCCCTTTCCACTAGCTCTGACAAATGCCTACTCGTCCTGAAGCTACACCTGAGACACCGATTTTGTATGCTAGTTGAAGAAAAATAGACTTTGGTTTTTATGGAAATTGCCTGGTGAATAGGCTAGGTTTGGAGCTGATGGGATTCATTAGACTATGAGCTCCTCAAGTGTGAGGAATGTTTTTTGCCTTTCTTTGCATCCCCAGCGCTTAGCACAGTGCCCGGCACATAGTAGGTACGAAATAAATATTTGGAGTAGCTAGGTGGCACAGCGGATAGGGTGCTAGGTTTAGAGTCAGGAAGACCTGAGTTTAAACCCAGCCTCAAACATTTACTAGCTATGTAACCCTGGGCAAGTCATTTAACCTTGTTTGCCTCAGTTTCCTCATCTGTAAAATGAGCTGGAGAAGGAAACGGCAAACCATTCTAGCTAACACCCCAGATGTGGTCATGAAGATTCAGACATGACTGAACAACAACAATAAATATTTATTGACTGACTAGCAAGGGCTGCCCAGTGACAGCTAATTCTCTGTAAGTTACATTTGGGTTCCAATTCTAGAAATCATACTTTGGTTTCCAATTTTTTGGATTGAATTGGTTTGAAATTAAAGGTAATTCCCTTAGTGAGGGGCAGCACAGTGTGGTGGACAGATTTTGAGTCTGAGAGCATGGGGACCATCCTGCTTCTAACACCCACTACCTTGGTGATCACAGGCTGGTCACTAAATTTCTCAGGGCCCCTGTTGACTCTATGACCTATCTTACAGGCAAGTTGCACACCTGCGTTGGTGAAGGGAGTTTCCACACAGGGACCTCTCCCATAAGGTTGAAATCACAGATCTCCAGGGGGGAGAATAAGTCAGTTCCTATTGTTTCTATTCCTGATCTTTTCCTGTTCTGTAGGGCAAAAATAGAGCAGCATTTGGCCAGAGTGGAAGCAGTAACAAAGGAGATAGAAACAACAGGAACCTACCAGCTGACGGAAGATGAGCTCATCTATGCAACCAAGCAGGCCTGGAGAAATGCCCCTCGGTGCATTGGGAGGATCCAGTGGTCAAACCTGCAGGTGAACTTCCTGGGAATGAGATGAGAGGGCTGTGATCTCAGTGGGAAGAGGAAAGGAGGCACTCAGCTACCCTGGGACAGCTCCCCCAGAACACACTAGTTGGTTGGTGGCTTATAGCAGAGCCACACAAATTGTTGGTCAAAAGTCCCGACGCTGAGTTTTAAATATCAGCTCCCAAGGAGCATCTGCCCATTCTGGCTTTCTTATGCCATCCAGCACATCTGGCTGGATGTGGGTCATTGGCTGTTTGTTCATGTAGATGCATCAATACTGTAATTGATTTAAAATATTATATAATACTAATACTACCATCCCTACAGCATCTGTCTGTTAGTCAAACATTCATTAAGTGCTCACTATGTAGAAGGTGAGAGACGATAGTACGTAGTGGAGAGTTGGTCTGGAAGTCATAAAGATCTGAGTTTAAATTCTGCCTCTGACATATACTGGTTGTGTGACCCTGGGCAAGTCACTTAAACCCTCAGTGTCCCAGGCAACTCTCTAAGAGAAGCTACTGACCTGCATTTGGAAGCGTTTCCTCATCTGGAAGTTCCGGATACCAATGAAATCACAGTGTCTATTTCTCTATTTAGGAGGAGCTATAGAAAAGAATGACAATGAGCAGGAATGAGATGGGATGCGCTGGGAGGACAGGGTTTTCATTTTCCCAGATGTTTAAAATGCTGCTTTGGGATCTATTGGTGCTATGATTTGATACAAATATACAGAAGTTGAAGTTGCCCTGGGTGACTTGTTAGATTCTGACAATACTGGATGAGGACCCAAATTTATACTGTCAGTGACGACCTTGGTCTTGGGGTTTGGCGGGGTCTTGTAGGTGTTTGATGCTCGGAACTGCACAACAGCCAAGGAGATGTTTGAGCACATCTGTCAGCATATCCGCTATGCAACCAACAATGGAAACATCAGGTGAGGCATAAACCCCTGGTAGCCTCCAACTTTTATGGGAAAGGCATCCCAGGGATGCAGCCCAGGGTTATCTGGGAAATGAAGCTACAAAGAAAAAAACATAAGATTGCCTGACAAGTTGGATGCTTAGCCCTGCCCTGGCATTCACCATCTCTGTTTTCATCATCTGTTTTCTTTGCCTCTCTCTCTAGCTTGGAGTCACTTTGAGGGAGGGAAGGAAGGAAGGAAGGAAGGAAGGAAGGAAGGAAGGAAAAAAAGAAAGAAAGAAAGAGGAGAAAGGAAGGAGAAAGGGAGGGAGGAAAGGCAAGAAAGAAAAGGAGAGAAGAAAGAGAAAAAGGAATGAAGAAGGGAAGGAAGGAAGGGGAGGGAGGGAGGGAAGGAAAGAAAGAAATAAGGAAGATAGGAAGGAGAGAGAGGGGAGGGAGGGAGGGAAGAAAAGAAGGAAAAGGATAGAGGAAAGAAAGAAAGAAAAATGAAGGAAGGAAGGAAGGAAAAGAAAACTTATAGTTTGGACTTTTATTTAGTAACTTCTAGATTAGAAGGCTCTGAGGGTGCTTAAACATAGAATTGTCATAGATTTAGAGCTGGAAGGAAATGTCAAGGTTATCTAGTCCAACCCTCTTGTTTTTTACAGAAGAGGAAACTGAGGAAAGTCACATGACTGGCCCGAGGCACTAAATGGCAATGCCAAGATTTGACCTTGAGTTCTCTGACACCAAATCTACTCCTCTATCCATTGTGCCTTGCTGCCCCAATGTATTCATTTGGAGGTGGCTATGAAGTGGATTTGTAAGCTAAGGGTGAATTGCTTCCTGCATGAAGTCCTGTCTCTTGGTCAATAAACATTTGTTAAGCACCTACTGTGTACTGTGTACCTACTGTGTACCAGGCACTTAGTGCTGGGGATACAAAGAAAATAAAAACAGTCCCTGCCCTCAAGGAGCTGACAATCTAAGGAGGGCGCTCACATGCAGCTAAGTACCTGTAGCATATGCACAGGGTAGATGCCAGGTATTCTCAGAGGGAAGGCACTAACATGAAGGGGAACCAGGAAAGGTGGTGGAGAGGGTGGAATTTTAGTTAAACTTGAAGAAGCCAGGAGGGAGAGAATCCCAAACACATGAGAACAGCCAGTGAAAACACAGCCTGGAGAAAGAGCATCTTAAGGAACAGCCAGGCCAGTTTCACTGGATGGTAGAGTGTGGGGGCGGGGTGGGCAGGGCAGTAAATGTAAGCAGACTGGGAAGGGAAGAGGGGCCAGGCTCTGAAGAGCTTTAAAAAGTAAACAGCATTTCATAGTTGAAGCCAGATGTGAGAGCCCTTGGTACCTAGGGAGCAGGAGGTGACTTGGTCCAAGCTGTGTTTCAGGATGATCATTTTGGCAGCTGGTGAAGGCAGAGAGGCAGATGCAGTGACCTTTGGGCACTTTTTGCCTAGGGTTGGTTACCAGCTGAAATTCTGCCCCTTCATGAATCCAGAACTGACATGGTTGTGCTATCCTGGAGACAATGGTTAATGCCATCCCCTGATTCCTCGCACCACAAATCCAAGGAGCCAGAGGTCATACTGAAACAGAGGCAGAAGCAACATGATAAAATGGAATAACCAAAGGCTTTTGAGTCAGGAGACATAGATTCAAATCCTGGTTCTGTTACTGACCATAGCAAGTCAATTCATTTATGTGAGACTCAGTTCCCTTACTTGTAAAAAGAAACTAGTGAACTAGATGAGTGCTGAGGCCACTTCCAGCTCTGAATCTGTGACCCTGTGAACAGATGAGGTTATCTCATACAATCTTCTCATTCTGTGGCTCTCCCCAACAGCAAGAGCCTGCCTGCCCTCATCTATCTTGCATCTGTTTTCTATTTTTTTCAGCATATACTTTTGTCTGTACATGTTGTCTTCCTCATAGGATTTAAGCTCCCTAAGGGTAGGGACCATTTCATTTTTGCCTTCATCTGCCCAGAGCCTAGCTCAGTGGCTGGCACATAGCAATTATTTAATAAATGGTTAGTGATTAATTAAATAACATGGAGGAAGGAGTGTTGGCTAAGGAAGGAGAGGATCTCAGTTCAGGTTCCACCTCTGAAGCTTACTGCATGTTTTAAGTGATGTAGATGTCACAGCCTCCCTGGGCCTCTCCTGGTAAGACTGGATGACCTCTGACACCCCCTTCAGCACCACATCTATCTAGGATCCCTCTTGAAAACCAGAGTAGGACAAGCATCACGAGAGGACAAAAGCAGAGGAAGGCAGCCCATGAGGTTGAGTTTCCAGGGTCTCAAGTTGCTACTGCTTCCTCTTTTTCTGCATCCTCCCCAAAACTCAACCCAAAGTAGAACTCATTTCCTTTCTTGTCATTGAGTCCAACTTTCCTTGTGAAGGACAAGAGGAACCATCACCCCCTTGAGTAGTCTATCTTCTTGGACCCTCCTTAGTTATGTCAGTTTCCAGAAGATCTGACTGGAGGCCAATATTATTTGCCAAACAAACATTCTCTCTTTTTCCTGGGCAGGTCAGCTATTACCGTCTTCCCCCAGCGGAGTGATGGGAAGCATGACTTCCGAGTCTGGAATGCTCAGCTCCTTCGATATGCTGGCTATCAGATGCCAGATGGCTCCATTGTAGGAGATGCTGCCAGCATTGAGTTCACTCAGGTGTGTCCATGCTCTCCAACTCTAGGTGGGAAATCCAATGGACAGGGGCCAGGGGTGGGAGGTCCCAGGGCAAGTAGCAAGAGGGCCCCAAAGGAGTCTCAATGCCCAAACACCGCCAGTGTTAATCACTATGTTGTTCTCTCCCTCTCCAGCTGTGTATAGACTTGGGATGGGCGCCCAAATATGGCCGCTTTGATATCTTGCCTCTCGTGTTACAAGCCAATGGCCAGGACCCAGAGGTCTTTGACATCCCGAAAGACCTTATCCTTGAGGTGCCTATAGAACATCCCAAGTAAGTGGATTGGACAGAGGGATTGGAAGTCTGGTCTTAACTGCACGCCCCATCCCCCACCAGCACACTTTTATAATGCTTTGAGTCTCTGCCCCCAAAGCATCTTGCAATGATTTTCACCTAAAGCTGAAATGATGCCCAATTAAAGCCAGGAGG
This sequence comes from Trichosurus vulpecula, assembly GCF_011100635.1. Lineage (NCBI taxonomy): Eukaryota > Metazoa > Chordata > Mammalia > Diprotodontia > Phalangeridae > Trichosurus > Trichosurus vulpecula. Next base: position 36,943,396 of record NC_050579.1, read on the forward strand.
GAATTCCTTTAATAGCCTGCCACATCTCAGTTACCTTCTCTAGCAACTATGTGCTTTCATCTTGGAGTGAAGACATATGAGAGAGTGTTGATGTATGAGGGAGGAGTGGAAGATGAGAAAGACTAGAGAGAGGCTTCTATTGCTCCACCTGCTACCCCCTCCTGGATCCCCTCTCCAAGCATCCCTTGGAGGCACTTTCATTCACACTTAGCTCTCCAGGAACCCAAATCGGGGACTGCACCTTTTTGTCAGGTCCTCTTAGAGCTGTAACCAGGGTCAGGGTGACTGGGATTTTTCCCCAGGATACCAATTATGGGGGGCATGTCTCCCTAGTCACTGCCTACCCTCCCTGGCCCTTGCAGCACCATGACGATCCAACCTCAGGGATCAGTTTTTTAAAACCCTATTCATTATCCCATCAATGCCCTTGCTTGAGCGACCATGTGCACAGTCTTATCCTGGGCACCAAGGGGATATACAAAGAAAGTAAAGGGTTTTAAAAAGGAAAGAAAGAGAAGTGATCTCAGCTCCCCTCAGGAAGCTAAAATCTCCTGGCCAGATCTTAGTAACAGCCAACATTTAGATAGTGCTTTAAGACTGACCAAGGGTTTTATGTATCTCATCCCACTGGAGGTGGGTACTCCAAAGCATATGATGAGAACATCATAGATTTAGAGGTTAAAAGGTCATATGATCAAAGAGTTAGAGCTGGAAACGTTATCAAAGGACATCTGGTCCAATCCCCTCATGTTACAGACGAAGAGCCTGAAACCCAGGGAGGTTGTTAAGTGACTCTACCAGAGTCACACAGGAAAGCCAGGATTTGAATCCAGTTCCTCTGACCCCAAACACTGTAGTGATATGCGTGAGCGCGCGCACACACACACACACATAAAAGAAACATTTATTCTATCTTCTTTCCACTTCCCACCTCCCTTTGGAAAAAAAAAGCTTTATAATGAAATAACATTGTACCCTGTGCTCTTCCCTTATTCTGTATTGTCTGTTTCTAGTATTTTTGCCCCCATTTTATAGATGAGGAAGTTGAGGCTCGGGTACTTGCTTAAAGTCACAGAACTAAGTAATAGTCAGATCACCTAGCATTTATTAAGCACTTGTTTTGTGCCAGCCACTGTACTAAACACTAGGGTAGAAAGAAAGACACAAATGATCCCTGCTCACACTCTTAAGAGGATGTCGGAGAGCAGGATTCCAATTTACGTCTTCCTGACCACTGGTCCAGAGCTCTGGCCACCACAGCATCTCTCTCCTCTGGTCCCAAGGCAGAGAGAGAGTTTGATTGGTGGTGTCCTTTTGAAAGGATCTTTGACCAAAGAGGAATGATATAAGATCATAGGAAACTTAGAGATCATAGATCAAATCCCCTCATTTTACAGATGAGGAAACTGAGGCATGGAAAGGTTAAATGTTTTGCTCATGTAAGAAACACATGGCAGTGCTGAAATTTGAACTCAGGATCCCAAACCAAGACTCTTCCCACTACTCCACATTGCCTCCCCAGATCCTCTAGTCCCACCTCCTTATTTTACCGATGAAGACTTTGAGGCCCAGAGGAGGGAGAAAGAAGCAATTTACCTGGGTCTGCACTGAGAATAAGCAGTGTTTGAAGCCAGGTCATCACTTCATTCCTCAACAGGTATGAGTGGTTCAGGGAGCTGGATCTGAAGTGGTATGCTCTGCCTGCTGTGGCCAACATGCTCCTGGAAGTAGGTGGCCTAGAGTTCACTGGGTGCCCATTCAATGGCTGGTACATGGGGACTGAGATTGGTGTCCGAGATTTCTGTGACGTCCAGAGGTACAATATCCTAGAGGTAAGAGAAAGACAACTATACACCTGATAGAAAGAAAAGGGAAGAGCAAAATAAAAAACAAAACCCTTACAACAAACATGCACAGCCAACCAAACAAATCCCAACATTGGCCATGACCAAAAATACATATCTCATTCTGCATGACGAATCTCTCTTTTCCCTGTCTAGAGATGGACAGTGTTCTTCATCATTGGTCCTTTGGAATCATGGTTGATTATTGTGTTGCAGAGTTCTTAAGTCTTCCAGGACTGTTCATTTTTATAACATTGTTATTGTCTAAGTTGTACTCTGGGGTCTGCTCACTTCACTTTGCCTCAGCTCATGCCAATCTTCCCAGGTTTCTCTGAATCTGTCCCTTTTAACATTTCTTATGGAACAATGATGCTCTATTACATTCATATACCATGATTTGTTTGGTCATTCCCAAACTGATGGATAGTCCCTTACTTTCCAGTCCATTGGCACCATAAAAAAAGAGGTGTTGGTAATTTTTTGTGTATACACAGACATTTTCCTCTTTCTTTGATCTCTTTGCTGTAAAGGGATTAACTGGCCCCTGTCCTCTTGTTTCCCTGCAGGAAGTTGGAAGGAGGATGGGTCTGGAAACCCACAAGTTGGCTTCCCTCTGGAAGGACAGGGCAGTGATTGAGATCAACGTGGCTGTGCTGCATAGTTTCCAAGTAAGTCAAGCATTTATGGAGTATTCTCTGTCCCTGCTAAGGGAAATATTCCCCTTCCTTTTTCAGTATTTATTAAGTACTTACTATGTTCTGGGCACAAAGAAAGGCAGAAACACAGCCCTTGCCCTGAAGGAGTTTATGTTCTCATGGGGAAGATGGCTCCTTTGTAAGTAAGGACATGGGACATATGGATGGAGTAAGTGGAACATAACCAGAGAGGGAAAGACTCTAGCAGTTGTCAGGAATAAGTCCTGCCCTAGGACTTTGTCTTGAGTGAGGGCTTATGAATACACATAATGGGCTGTTGAAAACGTGTTGGAGGACCTCCAGGATAAAGCATTCTGGACCTATTCCTCATCCCAGCCCCACCCTTGGATCAAACACCTATTTTCAGAAGCAGAGGCCTCTGGGCAGGGATCCCAGGGGCTTGGGTCACTGTGGCTTCATCCTCCCCGGGAAGAAACAGTACAGTTTGCTCCCCATTGCCAAGGAGGTATGCTTCCTTGGGTCATAGATCCAGAGCTGGAAGGGATCCTGAAGCCCATCTAGGCCAACCCCAACTGAGTAGCAGGGAGACTGAATAACTTGATCACACAGGTAGCAAGACTCTGTGGCAGGATTTGAACCAGGGCCTTCTTGGCTGCAAGATCAGCAATCCATGCACCATGCCAGGTTGAGAAATGAACTGAAAGGTTCTGATATTATTAGACTGGGGATTTCTGGAGGACAGGGTCTGTTTTTTCCTTTCTTTGCATGCCCAGCACTTAGCACAGTGTCTGGCACAGAGTAGGCTTTAAATAAATACTTATCAACTGACTGATTGACTTGCCATGAGATCACTTTAGAGGAAAGATTTCTTCCTTTGTTTTACAGATAAGAAAACTAAGACCCAGAAAGTCTGGATGAGCTGGCCAAGGTTATCCAGCCAATTAGGACCAGAGTTGGACTGCAGATTCCTAGATCAGTGTTTAGTTGTTGTTGTTGTAGCTGTTTATCCTTTGTTATCAAAGAGGACCATGACATCATGAAGGTGATATCATGACTTGCAAGTGAATTGAGTTTAAGTGAGGTAGGGCTGTGCCCCTCAGGTGCCACCTGGGTCCAGTGGCAAGACATAGATCAGGACTACTGGAGATGGCCCCGGATGCAACAGGAGACCTTGGCCTTTTTAAGCTAAGATCTTTCCCAGGTCTCAGTTGGTCTGAGGCAATACCCATTCAGTGCTTAAGGCTAGGTAAGAAATGAGGCTATGGAGCAGCTAATTCTTTCTGCCTATTCTGTTTTTTAATAAGATAATGATAAAAAAAAATTTTAAAAAAACACCTTCTTTTCCCCTAATACTTTTGCTTTCAAAGAGCTTTCACATCCTCGAGAGAATCAACAGCTACAGATAAGAATAATTCAAATTCTTTTTTCATCTTGTAATAGAGATATTGTCTCATACCAAAGCTGGAAGCCAGCTCAGTTGAGAAGCTCAAGCTATGGACAAGTCCCATAACCTCTGTGAGCCCCAGTTTCCTCTCTCGTAAGATGAAAGGAGTTGAGTTGTCCTTCCAGCTTTGGATTTCTATGATTCTACCAGTCTATGGAACTATCTTTTTCTTCCAGAAAGAGGTCATATCATAGAGTCACAGAATCTCAGAGTTAGAAGGGACCATAGAGGCCAAGAATTCCCTGTAGGAAATGCCCAGCAAGTGGTCATCTAGCCTTTGATTAAGGTCTTCCACTGAAGGCAAGCCACTCCCTGCCAAGACATACCTCCCAATCTGCTTTCCTTGCTAGGAAATGTTTCCTTACATTAATCTAAATTGACCTCTGCAACTTCCACCCAGAGGTCCTGGTTTTTTCTCCTTAGACTAAGTAGAAAATGTCAAATTCCTCTTCCATGTGACAGCCCTTCAAATGCTTGAAGGCAGTCATTGTTCCCTCCTTCAGTCTTCTCTAAATATTCCCTCTTCCTTCAGTCCATATGGAGTGGTGACACCTTAAAGCCCTGCTCATTATCTTGCCCCTCCCCTATCCTCCAACAGCAATTACGTGTAGTGGGGGAAGCCATGTACTTTGAGAGTCAGGAAGATCTGGGTTCAAAGCCTGCCTCAGAAGCATAGTAGCTCTGTAGTTGTTGGTAAGTCATTTGGCCTGCCTAGGTGTCTGTGTCCTCCTCTGTAAGATGTGGGATGCAGTGATCTCTGAGGTCCCTCCCAACTCTATGACCCTGTTCTTCATAGCACTCGTGTGACATGGGCATGTCTCCTAGCCTGTCTGTGCCTCTGTTTCCTTATTGATTAAATGAGAGGGTTGGATTCAATGGCCTTTCAGGACACTTCTAGCTTGAGGGTTATGATCCTCTGGGTCAATGACTAGACAGTAGCCCCCATAAGGAAGTGGTTTCTAGTGTCTCCATTACTATATTACCTTCTGATTCCAGAAGCCTAGACCACAGAGACAAAGGCTCTGGCCCTTCATTTTGAAAAGATAAAATATCATCCATAGACTTTTGAAGAGAAAAGATCAAAGTGTTTAGAATCTTCCTGGGGAAAGATTTTTTACTCCTAAACAGACAAAAAAGAAATCTCCTCCTTTTTCTGAGCCTCAGTTTTGTCTTCTGTAAAATGAGGTCAGGTTCAATGTTTCTGCTTTGGCTGGAATGTTTGTAGATGGAGCCATTTGTTTCTAGGGGGAGCAGTGCCATCGACAAGTCCCATTGGACCCTATTCAAGAAGTGAATCGCTAACAGTTAACGAGCCCCTTCAGATGTTTCATTAGCAGCTCTGCCACTGATCACACTTCTTGAAACAGCAGCAGATTGAGCGAGAAGTGTGTTTAAAACAAATTAGAGACATTTCTCACACCAGCTCTCCATGGCTGGGGCAACAAATAACAGCCAAAGATGCTGAGACATCCTGACAGAGAGGGAAAAAACAAGTGCCAAGCCCAGCTCCCCATCAAACGGCTTCTCTCCAGGGTGCTGATGGCAGCTGGCGATGAGAGGTTGGCATCAAAGAGTCAAACCAGACATATCTGAGCTGAGCTTCACCTCCCTGGTTCTCAGTTTCCACCTCTGTAAAGTACCAGGTTTTGTTTTTTTTTTTCAGATGACTTCTAGGGTCCCTTCCATTAAAGGCATGACTAGAGATTTTTTTTTTGTCTTTAGGGCAAATAGTGCAAAATGGTCTTCAATCTCAGTGATAGAAACTGTGGGATTATCAATCAGGCACTCACTTGGGGTGGAGCCTCACAGTTTCTTATTTTAACTAATCTTTCTTTTTATAAATAATATTTTATTTTCCTCAGTTATATGTAAAGATGAATTTTAACATTCATTTTTTGTTATTTTTGAGTTCTAAATTTTCTCTCTCCCTCCCTCCCTGTGACTGTAAGCAATTTGATATAGGATATACATGTTCAATCAAGCAAAACATATTGCCATGTTAGTCATTTAACTAATCTTTCTAATTAAGCTCCCTCTTCTCTATGCTGCTGAAGGACTGTGAGTGCTATCCCTTCCCTAGTTATAATCATGGCATCCTAGGACTGTGTTTCTGTGAACTCCCTAGGGGGTTCTGTTTGGTTTTAGCAGGAGTAAGAACCTGGGTGCAAACAGGAAAAAAAAGGCCATCTGGTATCTGACCTAGTTCAGGAAGAGCTGTGTCAGCAGGATTCCTATCCCGGGGAATCCCAAGCCTATTCCCAAGTGAAACAGGCAGATTTGGGATAAGGATGGGAAAATGTTCTACCAGCTCTGCTTCATACTGAGATGCTGAGGCTATGCCCCTATACTCACTTAATTAAATCCAACTGAATTCAACTGGAATTCAATGAGACAACTTCCCAGGCTTCTGTTCTTCCAGGTCTAGTGAGGTCCTAGTTCTTGACATCCTTCCACAAAAGTGTCCCCAAGACTTCAAGATATAAGTTAGGATCAAAAAGGATCATAGATCTAGATCTGGAAGGGACCTTAGAATCTAACTTCCACATTGCACAGATGAGGAAACTGAGGCCCATAGAGGATAAGCGGCTAGTAAATGTCTGAAGCAGGATTCAGTCTCCCATCTTCCTGACTCCAGGCTCTATCCTCTATGACCTCTGGATGCCTCTTAGCTGAAATGGCTATGGGCATACCAAAGTATTGACTTAATCTGAAACTTAGTGTCGTCAATAGGATTTATAGCTAGAAGACACCTTCTGGAGGGAACCAAGTCTAATTCCTTTATTTTACAGATGAGGAAACTGAGTCTGAGAGAGGTCGAGTGACTTTCCTAGACTCTCACAGTTAGTAAGTGTCTGAGGCAGGATTTGAACTCAGGTCTCCCTGATTCCAAGTCCACTCTGCCTCCCATGCCACCTGGCTCTTTGCTGACCAGAAAGTTGAAGTGACTCGCTCATGGCTTTCTGCCTCATATCTCAGTAAACAGCAGACCACCGGGAGGCACCTCAGAGGCCACCTGTAGGCTCCTAGGTGTCTAGAGTGCTCAACTTGGAATCAAGAAGTTCAAATCTAGCTCCAGACACTTACCAACTGCTTGATCCTGGGGAAATCACTTGGCCTCTCTGAGACTCTGTTTTCTCATCTGTAGAATGAGGATAACAACAGGGCTGTTGTGAGGATCAAATGAGACAACATAGGTAAAGCACTTTGTAAATTCTAGTTATTATTATTGTTAGTTTATTTCTTATAACCCCCTCATTTTGCAGATGGGTAAACTGAGGGCAGAGAGGGTTATAAAGCAATTTGTCCAAGGATTAGACTGAGCTCCTTTTGCTGACTCCAGAGCCAGGACACTTTCCACTGGACCTTATGCCTTTAGTAGAAGGAATTCTCACACTGGGAGTTCCCTATGCTGACATAGTCCCAGCTCCTTTGCATGTCTGTAATACGGCCAGATATTGGCAGGGATATTTCTGGAGATGTTTTTCCTCCCAAGGAAGCGTTTTCCATTGTTTTCCCGTTTATTCCACCTGTTGTGAATTGTCTCTTGCTGGTTTCATTTAGTTGCAGAATAGTACGGAATAGGACCAAGGATTATTATCACTCCCATTTTACAGGCAGTGAAAAACAAGGCCTGCCTACACTCTTTGCCCCTTGCCACCTCACCGTACCCCCTTGCGCTTCCTTCTGTTTCAGAAACAAAACGTCACCATCATGGATCACCACTCCGCAGCGGAATCCTTCATGAAATACATGCAGAATGAACAGAAGTCTCGAGGCGGCTGCCCAGCAGATTGGGTCTGGCTGGTCCCACCCATCTCTGGGAGCATCACCCCTGTGTTTCATCAGGAGATGCTAAACTACATTCTTTCTCCTTTCTACTACTATCAGGTGAGCTCCAGTCTCGAGAGTATCGTCCAGTGCTTCGTTCACTTCTGGCCTCCCCTTTCCCTAAGCCTCAAAGAGGTCAGCAGAGGGTCATTTGTCCAACAAGCATTTATTAAGCACCTACTATGTGCCAGCCACTGAACTACATTCTGGGGCTACAAAACCCAAAATGGAATAGTTCCTGACCTCAAGAGGCTTACATCCTATTGGGGAAGAATGATAATCAAGTAGCAGGCATTTATTAAGCACCTACTGTGTGCCAGGCAGTGTAGTCGACGATGAATATCAAAAGACAAAAATGAAACAGTGAATCTATGATTTTAAATTATTGAAAAGGACAAGAACTTCCCTGGTTCCCTCTCACCCCAAACTGTGCCCACAACAGGAAAGACTATTATTAGGTAGCAGAGTCAATGCCACATTGTATTCAACGATCTCTCCTATATGGAAGTTTTTTGTTTACCTGGCTGTCTTCTGCATATTGTTTAATGACCTCAAAATAACTAAACAAAGGCATCTCATCATAGTGGATAAAGGACCAGGCTTAGAATCAGGGAGACCTAGGTTCAGATAGAATCTTTGACACTTTGACACTTGTTAGGTAACGTGTGACCCTTAACCTTAACTTTTCTGAGCCTCAGGCAATTTTCCATGTTGTAGATGGGTTGTGGGTCTGAGATGGTAGAGGAGTTCCCATCCTTGGAGTTCCCCATATCACTGAAATCTAAATTTCTTTAGTGAATTTGTGTTACAGCTGAACTAGTATTTCTTTTTTAAATCATTATTTATCATTTTTAGCATCCATTTTTAAAAATTTTTGAGTTCCAAATTCTTTCCCTCCCTCCCACCCATCCCCCACTTATTTGAGAAGGCAAGCAATTTGATATCAATATATATGAAGTTATGTAAAACATATTTGCATGTTAACCATATTGCAAAAAAAATTGAAGAGAAATAAAAGAAAGTGAAAAACGATGTTTCAATATGCACTCAGACTCCATCAGTTCTTTCTCTGGAGGTGGAGAGCATTTTTCCTCTTAAGTCCTTTGGAATTATCTTGGATCATTGTATTGATCAGAGTAGCTAAGTCTTTCACAGTTGATCATCATACAACATTGTCGTCACTGTGCACAATGTTCTGGTTCTGCTCACTTTACTTTGCATCAGTTCATATAACTCTTTCCAGGTTTTTCTGAGAGCATCCTGCTTGTCATCTCTTATAGCACAATAATATTCCATCACAATCATATGCCACAACTTTTTCAGCCATTCCCCAATTGATGGGTATCCCCTTGATTTCCAATTCTTTGTCATCACAAAAAGTGCTGCTATGCATATTTTGCTGTGTATAGGTCCTTTCGCCTTTTCTTTGATCTCTTTGGGATACAGACCTAGCAGTAGTATTGCTGGGTCAAAGGTTATAAACAGTTTTATAGCCCTTTGGGCATAGTTCCAAATTGTTCTCCAGAATGGTTGGATCAGTTCACAACTCCACCAAGAATGCATTAATGACCCAATTTTTCCACATCCCTCCAATATATGCCATTTTCCTTATCTGTCATGTTAGCCAATCTGATAGGTGTGAGGTGGTATGTCAGAGTTATTTTAATTTGTATTTCTCTAATCAATAGTGATTTGAAGCAATTTTTCATGTGACTATTGATAGTTTTGATTTCTTCTTCTGAAAACTGCCTTGAACTAATGTTTCAAATTAAGTCCATTCCTAAGCTTTCTCGCCAAGCCTTTCGATTCTCTGAGTAAACCCAGATTAATGGGCATTTTCTCCATTGTGTCACTTTTTTTCCCCCAGGTTGAGGCCTGGAAAACCCATGTTTGGCATGATGAGAAGAAGAGGCCCAAGAAGAGAGAGATCAAATTAAAGGTCTTGGTCAAGTAAGTATGAGATCAGTATTTTAAAATCAGAATGGCAGTATTTCCTTCCAATCAATTCCTACCGGCCTCTTCTCTCACCTCTTTCCATTCCTCAAGCCTTGGGGTGGGAAGAATCAAGGAAGAACGGTTATCTTTTGACACTATCTACTAAATTCAACTTTATTGGGTACAATTCACCTTTGGAGTCACCATCTGGTCTGTCTTCCTCTCTTCTCCTCTTCCCCAAAATGGCTAGGAAGGGAGTAAGAGAAGAGGGGAATAATGGTCAAGGTTGGTGGGTGGGCAGTCATTTGAGTTACTAACTCCTATGACCTCAAGCCTCACCTCCCTCCATCAACCCTTCCCATCCCTAACCCCTCCCTGTTTTGTGTGTGACACCTCACCTGGGTAATCCTTCTGTCCATCCCCACAGAGCAGTGTTCTTTGCCTCTGTCCTGATGCGCAAGACCATGGCAGCCCGGATCAAAGCAACAGTGGTCTTTGCAACAGAGACAGGAAAATCAGAAACTCTGGCCAGGGATTTGGGAGAGTTGTTCAGCTGTGCTTTCAATACCAAGGTAAATTTTTAGTTCCTGTCAGACCCACAAAGGGCTGTTCCTTTTAACCTGGGTGCCTATCAACCTGTCAGATTATCTGTACTAAGTAAATAGAAGATGTATGGGGTGGGAAGATGTGATATTTGGGGGATAATTTACATTATTCATTTTCTAGAAGGTCAATATGGAGTCTATCAAACTTCATGGAATGCATACAGGAGTTAAGTCATTCTGCAAACAGAATCATAGAATTCATAGTTGCAGGGGATCTTAGAAATCATCTAATCCAGTGACATCAAACTCAAGTAGAAAAGGATCCTTGTGGGTTGTATCTCGATTTAGAAAACCACAAATTATCATTATCTCTACTGTATTTTATTTTCATTCATATGGTTAAGCATTTGCCAATTTCATTTAATCTGGCTTGGGCTGCACCAGGAGTTTTGCAGGCCTCTTGGCCAACTGGCCTTGATTTGGACACCTCTGAATCCATCCTCCGCCCAAATCATGAATCCAGTCGGCAACATCCCCAAGTGGTCACTAGCCTCTGCTTAAAGACCTCTACTGATGGGCAACTTGCCACATCTAGAGAAAACCATTTCTGGACAGCTCCAGTTGTTGAATGTTCCCTTATGTTGAACTGAAATGTGCCTTCCACTAGCCTTTGCCCTCTGAGCCTAGTTCTGTCTTCTGGATCCAGGATGAGCAAGTGAATGAAGACCCAGCTAGAATGAGATACAATTATCAAATAATGAATCTGATTTTTAAGATTTTTAAACATATGCTCCATAACTTAGCCAAGGGCAATGCTCCAAAGTATTTTTGGAACGCCTCTCTGGCAGTGGCCTTCAGGGCCTCTGATGCTTTCTCGTGAAACACCTCAATGGTGACAGATGTTGATACTTTAAGCTTGGATCAGAAAAGCTTCCAAAGTCATGAGTTTTGTGAGAGACATAGTCAAACCAATGGAAAAGCTATTTCATTTTAAAGTCTTAATTATGGACTACATCATACAAGTGAGAGAGGAAGAGATGGACTTTTCTTGTGGATACATTGTTCTTTGGGGACCATTACTACGGATGGGAACCATTTCTTTTGGATGCATTGTTCTTTGGGCACCATTACTATGGCCAAGGACCATTTCTCATGAAGCATCATTCTTTGGGAATCTTTACTATGAGTGGGAACCATTTCTCATGGACACATTGTTCTCAGGGGACTATTACTATGTCTCTTAATACACTGTGAGGAATGGTTTAGGGGAAAGAGCATTGGCTCTGGAATCAAAGGACTTGAATTCAAACTCTACCTTAGACGCTTATTACCTGTGTGGCCTTGGGCAAGTTGACCTCCCTGGTCCTCAGTTTCCTCATCTGATAACCTCTGAGGTTCCTTCCAGATTCTCTGGCAATGTCTGGAGAAAAGTCACAGGATTTCAAGCTGTGAGGGCCCTAGAGGTCATATAGTCCAGTTCTTTCATTTTACAAATGAGGAGACTGAGGCCCAGAAAAGCTAAATGACTTGCCTAAGGTTGCACAGGTAGCAAATGGTAGAGATAGTGTTTGAATTCAAGTCCTCCTGTGCCCAAATCCAGGAATCTTTCCATGACATCTTATGCTTTCAAGTGTCTATGCTGTCTGAAGAATAGCAGGGAAGTCACTCCTCACTGGTTAGATCAGGACTCAGAAACTTTGGGTAAATGACACATTATTGTCTTTAGGCCAAATGTTAGAGATCTAAAGATGCCAAATGACTCCCATTCAGGTACAGGATATTCTAGGTGACCTCTTGGGTCACTTCCAACAAGGAGATTCCGGGACCATGGGATCTTCATCTCTGACTGTCTTGCCATGGCACCAGTATCTAGGATGTCATTCATAGATATGATGGGGCAAACTCTACTTTTCCTTGAATATTCATATCAAGCAGAGAGCTAAGATGATTTGGTATAGACCCAGATCAACGTCTCTTGGAATCCCTGCCTGGCCGCTATTCAGCCTTCCCTAGTGCCCCGCTACCCTCCAGACTCTTCTTTGCTTTATCTCACCAGATTCCATAGTAGGCCCAACTCGGCCCCAAACCATTTACTGGATCCATCCCCTGCTCCTCTCTCGTGCCTTGCTCCATGTTAAAAAGCAAGACTCTGGTAAAGTTGGCCCCTTGAAGGCTAAATTTAGGGCCATTGTTTCTTTTAGATTCTCTGCATGGATGAATACAAACTGAGTGACCTAGAAAAAGAGCAGCTACTTCTGGTGGTTACCAGCACTTTTGGAAATGGAGATTCTCCTGGGAATGGGGAGGTAAGTTTCACCAAAATGAAAACTATAGAATTCTTCCATTCCGCTAGGATTATGGGATACAACCAGAAAGCATTAGAATCCAAGAACTGTCTAGAAGGTTAAATGACTTTCCCAAGGTCACACAGTCAGTATGCATCATAGATGGGACTTGAGCCTCTGTCTTTCTTAATTTGAAGCCAGTTTTCTCTCCTCTGGGCCACAGTGCCTCTGATTTGTTAATGATTTGTTTGTTTTAAAGCAGTCCTAGTACTGGGCAATATTCCACTGGTAAGAAAGCCAGAAACAGCCTTCTTTGTAGATGTATCTTTCCTCTAGGAGGTCCATTACAAAGCCCCTGATTATACTGGAGGATAATTCTCAGGGGACTGACTCCTGGCTATGGCAGTAGCCAGAGAGGGTTTGAGAGCTGTCCAAACAGCAGTCAGTCAACAAATATTTACTGTGTGTTTACTACATGTCAGGCTTTGTACTAAGCATTGGGGCCACAAAGAAAGGGCAAAAAAGTCCTGCCTTCAAGAAGTATATATTCTAAGGGAAAAGACAATAATACGTAAATAACTGGGTACATGTAAGATATAGTTAGTGTAAATGGAAGACAATCAGAGAGGACAGCTGGAAGGACTAGGAAGGGCCTCTTGCAGAAGATAGGACTGAGTGTTAATAGAAGTGAGAGAAACCGGTAAGCAGAGGTGAAAGCTTAGAGCGGTGTCATCAAATTCACATAGAAACAGGGGCCACTAAACCATACATAAGGATCCCTTTGGGCTGACCTGTGGGGCCGCTAGGTGGTGCCATAGTGCGTAAAGTGCTGAGCCTGGAGTCAGGAAGACTCATCTTCCTGAGTTCAAATCCGACTTCAGACACTTCCTAGCTGTGGGACCCTGGGCAAGTCACTTCACCCTGTTTGCCTTAGTTTCCACATCTGTAAGATGAAGGGGCTGGACAGGATGGTCTCTAGAACTTATTTGTAGAGGTAAACTTGGCTACAGTGTAGACCCATTGGGAAAATGAAAGGCTAAGGATAACTCCAAGGTGGTAGACTGGAGTATCTGAAAGGATGACAGCACCCTGGCCAGAAATGGAGAAATCAGAAGAGAAGTAGATTTGGGGGTAGGTTTGGACGTGGTGAGTTTAAGACGTATTGTGAAGCACTATTTGACTTTGGAGCCTGAAAATTCTGTGATGCTCCCTTTTTCTAGAAACTGAAGAAGGCCCTGTTTCTCCTGAAGAAGTTAAAAAATAAATTCAGGTGGGTCTTTTCCCCGCTCCCCCTGCTGCCTGATATCAGGCCAAGTCCCTCGGTGAATCCCCCCAAATTCTCACTTCCTGCTTACCTCCCCCATGTTTGTCTCTTCTGTGGGCAGATATGCTGTGTTTGGTCTCGGCTCCAGCATGTACCCCCAGTTCTGTGCCTTCGCCCACGATATCGACCAGAAGTTTTTGCAACTAGGAGCCTCTCAACTTGCACCCACTGGAGAAGGAGATGAACTCAGTGGCCAAGATGAGGCATACCGCAGCTGGGCACTGAATACCTTCAAGGTAGTTTCCTAGCTGGAGTCTGGAGAAAAGAGTAAACTGCATTTGTAGGAGATGCCCAGAGTGGCACGTTGGCACTACTGTTGCCTGGGCACATTGCCGTCATACCTAGCTGTGATCAGGCTAGGGCAACTGGGGTCTTCCATCTCCCATCTAGAGGAGGACAAGTCTCTGGGCATTACCCCATTGCTTTTTTGGAAAGTTCCATCCTGAGCAAAGTTTGAGGAGCTTGGGGAATAACTATGCTCATGACAAAATATAAGGCTCTAAAATCCACTTTCATTTTAAAAAGGGATACAGACATGGAAAAGATATCAGGGATTTCAACTGACATCCCCTACGGGAATAAGATCTCTCATCACCATCCTCAGCAAGTGGCCAGCCCACTTCTACTTGAAGGCCTCCAGTAATGGGAAATCCACTCTCTTTTGAAGTAATCTATTCAACATTAGATAGCTTGGAGGTTTTCCCCCTTAAATTGAGCCATAAATGTACCTAAATTTAAATACAAATAATCTAGTCCTCCTAATTATATCCTGTACTTGGACCAGAAGTCAGAATCATAGCACCCACCAGGCATACCTCACGGTTTCCAGTTTCACGCCTTTGCTGATACTGTTTCCCTTCTTGGAAAAGGCTCCCTTTCTCATTCTTTAAGGCCTCGCTTGAATCTGTGAAATAAGCTTATCGAAGGCAGGGATTGTTCTTTTTTTATCTTTGAATCCCCAGTGCTGGAGCACAGTGCCAGGCACATAGTAGGTACTTAATAAACACCTACTGATTGATCTGGGAAACTTTCCCTGACAACCCCAAGTGGCTGAGCTCCCTCCCTCTGAATTCCTGTAGGACCAATCTGATTCTATTCGCTTAGTTTTATCCCGTCCTGACACGTGACATCTCTTCTGTCATTCCTTACTAATATTTAATTTTTCAGATATGTATAATACAGCTCCACCATTCTCTCCCCAAAGCCTGGAATCTCTCTTGATCCTTGTCGTGGCACTCTTATCATTCTTCCCCTCTCTGGCCTTCTCTTTTCCAGGAAAGATCATCCTCCATCTCTCTCCTCACCTACATAAATCCTATTTTCCTTCATTGTGTCTAGTGCATAGTAGGTGCTCAATGAATGTTTGTTGACCCCTCCACCAGCACCACTGTGTCAGGGAATTGTCACTGAACTAGGAAAGGTTGCCAATATTTCTCCCTCTCTTATCCTAGGTGGCCTGTGAGACTTTCGACATCCAAGCCAGGCAAACAATTCAGATCCCCAAGTTGTATACTACCAATGAAACCTGGAACCCTGAAAATTATCGCCTTGTACAGGATCTCCAGCCCCTGGATCTCAACAAAGGTATCTGGCTTCTCTGTATCCAAGGAGTTCCCATCCTTCCCTGTACTACCCAAGGTGTGCCAGTCAGCTTTGAGGTTACCTGGCATAATGTTGGTGAGAAGAGCCAATGGTCCAGAGGAGCATATTAAGTAATATTTCAAGACACTTTCACTGTTCATCCCTAAGTGAGGCTAGGAGAAAAGTGATGGAGTTGGCATGAAAGGAGAGAACCATACCATAGGTATTCTGATAAATGTGTAACAATCGGCTCGGGGCGGGGGGGGGGGGGAATATTCACATGACACACTTTGAAGTTTAACCTGCATCACTGGCATTTTCTCCATCACTTTCTTAGGTCAAGACAATCAACAAAACAGTTGAACCCAAATTTGTAGCATCTATTGGTTTCTGAGGTGTAAATGCTCGCACTGAAAATTTTAACAATCAGCTCTTGAGCCGGGTTGATTAATGAGCTTCTCTCTCCCCTGCCTTTTTCTCCCAGGGACCACCAAGATCCCTCATTTGAGAGTAGCCTTAGAAAATAGAGTCAGGCAAAACACAATGAAGCCCCTGTCCTTCCTCCCATGCAACATGTAAGCAAATCCTGATTCATTCTATTTTCCACCACAGCCCTTAGTAGTATGCACGCCAAGAATGTGTTTTCTATGCGGCTCAAATCAAGACAGAATCTGCAGAGTCTCAAATCCAGGTACGGTGAACAGCACTCTCCGATACAGAACAGGATTTCCAAAGGGATGTTCAAGGACTTTAACTTTTTAATGAACAAAAGCAAAGAGAAATGAAGCTAGTTGATCAATCAACAGGCATTTATTAAGAGCCTGCTATGTGGAAGGCACCGGGCTAGGTCCTAGGGCTATAAAGAAAATTAACAAAACAATCCTTACTCTCAGGAAGCTTATACTTTAAAGGCAACAGGTACATATAGGAATATATACAGAATAAATATAAAGAGAATAGATATTAATAAATAGGATCAATCAAGAAGCAGGAAGAGATCTCTACTGGGTAGGGATGGGGTAATCTGTTCCTAGAACTTGTGAGCCAGGGCTACTCATTTGGGAAAAATGTCCAGTAAATGGACTTGGGCTCTTTCTGGGAATCCCAAAACCTGCCCAAGCAGCACCCACCTTCTGGAAGCAACCCCCTGAACCCCCAAGACTCAGCCACTCCTTTAACTACCAGGCATTTGGAAGTAGCTCCTTGACTTTACTAGACTAGGGGGGTCAGGTTGATGGGTGAAAGGATAGGCACGTTTCCTGGGGAAACTGGAACCAGGGGGGTCCACCCATCCCCAGGCCATAAAGGAAATCCTACTGATGTCACTGTGGCTTTCTTGTTTCTCTCCTAGTCGGGCAACCCTCCTCATTAAACTTTCCTGTGAAGGAAACGAGCATCTGAATTATATACCAGGAGAGCATCTTGGGGTTTTTCCTGGCAACCAGCCTACTCTCGTTCAGGGTATTATAGATCGAATTAAGGATGGCCCATCACCTCACCAATCCATCCGCCTTGAAACCCGCGATGAAAATGGTAAGTTCTTTCCCAAAGAGTAAATCTAAGACACCAGCCCCTTCCTAAGCTCCCTTCCCTGTCCAAGAGTTCTAGGCTGTCACTCTGATATCTAAACTGGTTCTTCAGCCCAAAGGCTTCATTGGGCATTTGCCATAGGTGAGTTAAGGAGCAACTCTTCCCCAGGCTGGGGCAGGTAGACCAGCCCTGGAAATAACCACCTAGTAAAATTCTAGCAAAAATGCCTAGAAGGCCAACAAGAAAGAGTATCCCTTTTGAACCACCCTGCCTTGGCAGGGAGAGCTGGGGAAGAGATACCTGTCTCTCTGGTATCATAGATACAGAGTTAAAGATCATAGATCTTAGCTATAGAGATCATAAGATCTCTATAAGATCATAAGATATAGATCATAGATCTAGAGATCATAGATATAGATATAGATCTATAAACTCATAGCTATAGAGACCATAGATCATAGATATAGAGCTCATGACCTTATAGGTCATGGGGTCCAACTCCCTCATTTCATATAGGATGAAGCTAAGGGCTAAAGGTAATAAGGTATCTTAAATATAGAAAGCATCAGAGGTGGGGTCTGTGCAGGGGTGCTTTTCAGTCCAGAATCCTCAGCCTTTGCACTGCACCATGATGGGTCCCATTTTGGACTGAGCTAGTCACACACTCCTACTCTGTGAGCCTGCTGACTGGCATTCTACATTTGTAACACATTTGTCCAGGGCTTAGAGGTGTAGCCTATAACTGTGGAATTAAACAAAATGGTTTCCCCATCTGTAGAATGGAAGGAATCTTGCCTTCCCCTGCCTCTTGGGGGATAGATAGCATGAGATGTTAAATGGGAAAGCAACTTAAAATTCATTATTTCAAGGTCACACAGAGCCACAATTTGAACCTAGATCCTGACCCCAAATTCAACTCTCTTTCCATGGTGCCATGTTGCTTTTAAAACAGACTCAGGGAGAAGTAGAGGAATGGACTGATTGAATGCAATTATGGAAAGGATCTTTGAGCATGGGGGTACTCCTGATGTGCGATCTCTCTCTGTCAGGGCAACTCATCTAGGGCTAGGAAGTTGTCCAAGGTATATAGATGTTAAATGACTTACCCACAGGCATACAGGTAATAACTACCAGAAATGCAATTGGCACCCAAGTATTCTTGGCTCTAAATCCAGTACTCCATCCACTAGACCCTGTGTCTCTTAAATTGAACCAACCACATAATTTTCCAAGTAGATTATACTCATCCAATACTTCATAGTTACAAAGCCCCATATCTCAGTAGTCACTGGGGTCCTCACGAGGATTTTTGGAGGGAGCACAAAGATTAAATTCCTTTTCCGTTCAACTGGTTATGATATCTAACAAAGAGAGGCTATCTGACCTAGTGGATAGAGAGCTGGCTTTGGCATTAGGAAGTCCAGGGTTTGTGTTCAATCTGCTGCCTGTATGACCCTGGACAGGTCAAGTAACCTGTCAGGACCCAGACAACTTTCTAAGGCTAAATTGCAGAGCCATTTCTTTCTCCTTTTTTGAATTTGTAATTTATAGCATTTCATTATATTTGGTTTTTTAAATTTTGTTTTATTTTAATAAATATTTATTTTATTTTTAATTTAAACTGCATCAATAGAGGGGCTTTCCTTACTGCAGGCTCCTTACAGTGATAAAATTATGGGTTTATACACGTCTTTAATATAGTACTTGAGGTTTCAATTGCTTTCCCAACATATCATCTCATGTTATCTTCTTACCTTGCATATGACATAGGTAAGAGAAGGGACAATTCTTCCCCTTTACAGAGGGGGAAACCATTTTGTTTTATTTAAGTCTGGGGCTTCACCCCGACCCTGGTCCTATAAACGTGGGCCATTTGTCAAAAGGAAGACTGAATTAGAGTGTGGCTAGTTCACCCCCAACCGGGATACAGCATAGTGTAGGAGAAGAGAGAGGATGACCTGGGTTTGAATCTTGCTTCCAGTGCCTGCAACCTGCATGACCTAAGCTAAGCCACCCAACTTCCCCAGACCTCCAGATCTTCATCTATAAAATGAAAGTGTTGACTGAGATACCCTCTGAGGTCCCTCCCGGTTCTACATCAATTGCCCTATGATTCGCCCACTAAGGGAAAAAACCAGCTTGAACACAATATTCTGTGATGGGTCGGTAGCATCCCCTTGTCATCCAAAGGACAATCTTTCTTTATAGAAAACCCTTATAGGAGTACAGGCTGGCAAATTCCTTCTTTTCAAACTAGTATTAAATAAGGTTCCTAACACCATGGGGATATGCTGGAGGCTTATGACATTGGACCTGCTTCATGACATAGTGGATAGAGTGCCAGGCCTGGAGTTAGGAAGACCTAAGTTCAAATCCAGCCCCAGACATTTACTAACTGTATGACCCTGGTTAAGTCACTCAAACCTGTTTGCTTCAGTTTCCTCATCTGTTGAACGAGCTGGGGAAGGAAATGCAAACCACTCCCATATGTTTGCCAAGAAAACCCCAAATGGGGTCGTGGAGCGTTGGACATGACGAACAACTCAACAACGATCAACTGAAATAAGCCAGATCCATCCGGGTGATGGGCTTAAGCTCTGGCAGAAAACAGCTTTCCTTCCCTTGCTCTTAATAAGTGTGTGGGTTAGTTCCCACCTCTCAGGATGGCCCCACCACAGCAACCCCATCCCTCTCTGTGGGGTCTCCAGAAGCTCTCTGGTGAGTCATATATTGGCCATCTCTGAAGGTTTCCTTCCTCCCCTGCTCAGGTGATTACTGGATAAGAGATAAGAAGCTTCCCCCCTGCTCGATCAGCCAGGCCCTGACGTATTTCCTGGATGTCACTACCCCCCCAACCCAGCTGCTGCTCCGAAAGTTGGCTCAGCTGACCACTTCAGAGGAAGAGAAGAGGCGGCTGGAGGCACTGTGCCAGGTGCTGATGCGATTGGGGACAGGAATGATAGCAAGGGGGAAAGAATAACCCCGACCCCCCAGGGCTGGTCTTTAAGGCTTTAGTTCCACCAGGGCATAAATACTTAACCTTCTTTGGGTTCTGGACCCTTTGGCAGGCTGGTGAACCCTTCTCAGAATAATGGTTTTAAATAACGGAAGGAAATGTTTAATTTCAGTTAGGGATTTGTGAAAATAAAGATGCAATGGTTTTTTTTTTCCAATTCAAGTGCAGACCCCTGCACTAGGGTACCCCTTAAATGTCTTTAGAAGAGGGAAGCTTGGTAGAGAGGCTGTGGAAAATTAAGTGTATTTTCTTACCCATAATTTTTGGATTCCTCAATTAATGTCGACCTGGGCTCTGTATCGATAGGAGGTAAATATCGTGGGGTTCCCTGCAGGGAGCAACTGGACACAAGGCAAAGGTCCAACTACCCAGAATGCTCTCCTGCTTGACCATTTTGCCAAGGGGACAAGAGGGAGAAGTCATGGTCTGAGACCAAGGGGGACTCACTGTTCCACGGTTTTGTCTTTTGAAGATGACCAAGGAGCTCAGGGCACTACAGTGTCTGCCTGAGCACAAGGCTTTATGTAAAGCTGCGGTACGAGGACCCAGTTCCTGCTTACCAGGAGCGATCCAGTTCGAGACTGCAGACAAGACAGATACAGGAAACAAAACCTGGGTGGACTATAGTCCTGTTTTTTGTGGAAAGGACAGGAAGGAAGGAAGTTAAAACATTCTATGGGGAATACTGATATTCTTAGGGGAAGAAAAGGAACAAAAGTGGTTTCATGCCTGGCCTGAATTTATGTAGTGCTTAAGGGGGTGGGGATGAGGACAGGGGGATTTTTGAAACAGGTGTTGGCAAAACATAAGCCCTTTGCCTCTGTATTTATCTCCAGCACCTAGCACAAGCGCTTGGCACACAGTAGACTCATAATAAATGCTTCTGGATTTGTGATGTTAACAGGAATCACGGGAGGAGAATGGAGTATTTTAATTCAACTATTGAGAATTTATTAAATGCCCACTGTATGCAGAGTTGTGTCCTAGGAGAGATGTAAAGTTTAGGGTAAGACGTAGGCCTCCTAGACTAGTGGAATCTGGGTGCTGTTAGCACCCTCTAAATTTCAGCACCCTGAGGTAAAGCTCTCATCTGGCTTAGTTAAAGTTCCAAATGACCCCGGACCAATAGTTGCTCAATACCAAGGGGAATTCCAATGAGTCTCTAACACCACGTTTGGATTTCAGACTTCTGAGTACAACAAATGGAAGTTCACCAACAGTCCCACCTTCCTGGAGGTGCTGGAAGAGTTTCCCTCCATCCAGATCTCAGCTACTTTCCTGCTCACACAATTGCCGCTGCTGAAGCCCCGCTACTATTCCATAAGCTCATCTCGGGACCTCACCCCCAAGGAGATCCACCTGACTGTGGCAGTGGTCTCTTACCGAACCAGGGGTAAGGGCCCCAAGGACTGAGACAAAGGCAGCCCAAGTAGAGACAAAAATAAGCACTGAGGGTCATGGGGGGATTTTATCGGATCCAGAGGCAGAGTGGAGAATGCCAAAGCAAGAAGAGACCTAGAACACAGAATGTTAGAATGGAGAATGCCAAAGAGAGAGGGGACCTAGAACAGAATGTTAGAGCTAGAAATGACCTTGGAACTTAGAATGTTAGAACAGAGAATGTTAGAGCTAGAAGGAACTTCTGGAGATCATCTTGTCCAACTCCCTCATAGTATAGACAAGGAAACTGAGGCTGGAAATGGGGAAGGATTTGCTCAAGTAGCAGCAGCAGGACTTAGATCCAGTTCTCCTGACTTCCTGGGCAGTCAAGTGTTCTTTGCACTATGTGATGCACTCTCCCTCTGGCAAGTCAGCAACATCACTCTGAGTAGGAAGGCTTGCAAATAAAAGAGGTGGTCTTTGAAGGGTCAGAAACAGTGTGTAAGCACCCATTAGTCCCTTCTGGACTCCTGGACCTTGTGGGAAGGGCTAAAGGACTGCACCGCCTCACTGGTCATTTTCTCCCTTTTCTCCTAGATGGTCAGGGCCCTCTCCACCATGGGGTCTGCAGCACATGGCTCAACAACCTGAACCCTCAGGAGACTGTGCCCTGTTTTGTACGAAGGTGAGGCCCCTGACATGGGCTGAGGACATGATGAAGGATATCTGGGTTGGTGCTAGCTCTCCAGGGCCTCCAAAGAAGTCAGGTCTGGAAGAATGGACACAGTGCGCTTGCTCTCTGTCTCTGTCTTTCTGTCTCTATCTCTGTCTCTCTGTCTCTCTCTCTCTGTCTGTCTCTGTCTCTATCTCTGTCTCTCTCTGTCTCTGTCTACCTCTGTCTCTGTCTGTCTGTCTCTGTCTCTATCTCTGTCTGTCTGTCTCTGTCTCTGTTTCTCTGTCTCTTTCTCTCTCTCTGTCTCTCTGTACCTCTCTGTGTCTATCTCTGTCTCTGTCTTGCTCTCCCCCTCCCTCCCTTACTCTCTCCCTCCCTCCTTCTTAGTCCCTTTTGCTAGGATTTTTTATAGGACAGACCTTGGCCCCTGTCTGTCACAGAACAATGCCATTAGCTCAAGTTTCTTCACCCTTCTCTTACTTTAATGAGGTGGAGAACCAGGCATGGAGGGAAGGATAGCAGGGATGGGGCTGGGGCACATGGACCTTGAGAGGCTCATAATCTCTAGTTTATTTTCCTGCACTTTAGTGCCAGTGGCTTCCAGCTGCCAGAGAACCCCAGCCACCCCTGCATTCTGGTGGGGCCAGGTACCGGGATCGCCCCCTTCAGGAGTTTCTGGCAACAGCGACTGGTGGACAGAGAGAAGAAAGGTAAACGTCCCAAGCCCCTTTTCCTAGTGGCAGCTCCCATTTATTGGGTGCTCTACAGAAGACAAAGGGCTCTCCTCACAGCAGCCCTGCGGGGGAAGAGGGAGGATGATCATCCCCATTTCACAGAGGAGACGATTGAGGCCCAGAGAGGTGAGCTGATTTGTCCATGGCAGCACAGCTTCTAAGAGTCAGAACCAGGACTAGAAGAGGAGTTTCCCGATCCTAAAGACAGCTCTCTAACCCCTATGCCACACTTCCTCTCTGGTTCTCTCCACTATACCAATTTCCAAGGAGCCCTTGAGAGAAGAAGCAGAATTAGGTTATCGCCATCAACCAGGGTGGCAGCAATCATGATACACCTGCTGTGTTCAGGGCGTTGGGTCAGGCCCATGTGGAGATAAACACTCTGGAATCTGAATACTCCCAGGGATTTCCATTAGCCGTACCATTTAGCTCCCATCTCCTTCTGTCCCCCTTTCAGAGTTATGACTCCTGGCCTTGCTCATGCCCAGCCCCCCCCCCCCCACCACACACACACACACATCACCACTTCCTTCTCTACCTCCTAGACTCCTAAGAACAATGGCATTAGACTAAGCTGAAAGGAGCTGGATTCAAATCCTACTTCTACTATGTAATACCTGTGTGACCTTGGGCAAATCACTGACCCTCTCTGTGCCTCCGTTTCCTCACTTGTAGAATGAGAGAAAGGGGATTAGATGGTCTTCAAGGTCCCTTATCTATGACTAGAATGCCTCTGAGACCCCCTCCAGAGGAGACAGAGGAAAAGAGAGAGAGAGAGAGAAAGAGAGAGAGAGAGAGAGAGAGAGAGAATGTATAAAACTGTATTTCAACATTGCAACCCTCCCCACACTCCCTCCTCTCCCTCTACCAGACTTTTATTATTTCTCTATATCCAAACTTCTAGACCTCTAGACCTCAGACAGTCTTTCTTAGGGCACAGCACCCTCTTGTGCCTGCCTTGGTAACTGCAGCCTGTTGCCTCCCCTAGGTATCAAGACGGCTAGCATGACTTTGGTGTTTGGATGCCGACATCCCGACATGGACCACCTGTATCGAGAGGAGACGGGGGAGATGACACAGAAGGGGGTGCTCCGGGATGTCTACACAGCCTACTCCCGCCAACCTGGCCAGCCCAAAGTAAGCTGGGTTTTCTATGAATGTCCAAGGGTTGCCCTTACATCCCAGGGCATGATACGCCGGAAGAAATAGCCAGAGAACCTGCTTCTGTGACTCTGGGAGATCCACTCAATGTCCCTGAGCCTCTGTTTTCTCCTCTTTAAAATGAAAGGTTGCATTAGATGGCCTCTGAGATCCCTTCCCATGCCAGATCTCTGAGCTTGCAGACCAGCAACACTCTCACTTCATCCCCACCCCCTCCAGCCCTGCTGCTATTAGACAGGCTTCCTTAGCCTGGCATGAACCTGACCTCAAAGTTCCAGTCATCCATGTGTCTGTGAGCAAAGGTGCATTGGCCACTAGCCCAAGGGGCTTCATCTTTTCTGTGTCCTGTACTTCCTGGACAGCAGTCTGGTGAAGCCTAGGGACCCCTCCTCAGAATCATGTTTTTAAATCGATCAAATAAAATACATGGGATACAGAGGAGGTTAATCATATTGAAATATAGTCATTAAAATCTTTTTAAAAGCCAAGTTCACAGAGCCCAGATTCAGAACACCTGTGCTGGAGAGCTGGATAAAGGAAAAACAGGAGGGAGTTCTTCCAACCCTCCCCTCCAAGGAAATGTGGTCAGGAGACACGGTTCAGGTTCTGACTTCGACTCTGATCGGTTGAGTAAAGTTGGACAAGTCACCTCCCTTCCCCTCTTGGGGCCCTAGTTTCCCTCTCTGTAAAATGGGCATGGACATTCATGCCTTATCAGTCTTCCGGGAAAGCTCTTTGAAAATGATGATCTGACCAGGCGTGGTCAAGAGAACCGGGATACATCTGGAGGATTGGGTTCAAGTAAATATAAAAGCATAATAGCAGTTTAAAAGCTTATCTCAGAATTGTTTCTATCTGAATTCCCTTGAAAAAGATGCATATGATACTTCCCTCACAATAAACCTTGAGGGAGGCAGTGGGTGTCCCCATTTTACAGATGAGGGAAGGGGCTCAAAAAGATTAACATGACTTACTCAGTCACAAGGCTGGGAAGTATCCTAGCCAGGACTCAAATACAAGCTTTCTGTATGAGCTTAGTGCCGTTTCCACTATCTCAGACCACAAACTGAACCCTGTAGATAACAGAAGCTGGAAACACAAGGCATCCTCCCAAAAAGATCTTGGTGTAGGTTTAAGTTTGTGGTTGTGGCTGCTCAGTTTCAGACAGGTCTGACTCTTCATGACTGCATTGGGAGCTTTCTTGGCAAAACCTATACTGAAGCAGTTTGCCATTTTCTTTTCTAGCTTTTACAGATATGGAAACTGAGGCAAACAGGGTGAAGTGACTTGCCCAGAGTCACATGGCTAGTAAATGTCTGTCTATACTTGAACTCATGAAGATCAGTCTTCCTGATTCCAAGTCCAGTGCTCTATCCACTACGCCACCTAGCTGTCCCAAGTTTATTAAAGCTTAAACTTTAATTCGTTAAAGCTTAAGTTGTAGTAAGCTTGAAACTGCACCAAGACTTTTGGAATACCCTGTATATAAGAAGAGTCAACACTCAGTCCTTACCCCTAGGGAGCTTACCATCAAGTCCAAGATTGGCACTACGTCCTTCTGCAGCATCTGTTTGGAGATGTGGAAGCCACACTAGGGAAACAGACTCTAGCTGAAAGGGTGTCTAGGAAGGGCAAGGTCAAATCCAGGTGGGACCTCTCCTGGCAGTAAAGCATTCTCTATATTACTATTCCTTCCCAGGTCTATGTTCAGGATATCCTGAGGCAGCGATTGGCAGATGAGGTGATCCGGGTACTGCATGAAGACAAGGGGCACTTGTATGTCTGTGGAGATGTGAGGATGGCCCGGGATGTAGCCCAAACTCTGAAGGATCTCTTTGCCACCAGACTGAAGATGAATGAAGAGCAAACTGAGAACTATTTCTTCCAACTCAAGGTAGGGCCTGTGCCAAGAATGCAGGGCAAATGATGCTGTCCCCAGCAACTTGGGAAGAAGGGTAGAAAGAGATACGAGGAAGGGCTTAGATTAACTGTGTTACTAGCTCACTTTGTGACCTGCGATGAAGCACTTTTACTTCCTCAGCTATAAAACAGGAAGAGAAATTTCCATCCTCTACCATCCCGCCCCTCCCTCATTTCAGAGAGGAAACAAAATGTTTTGAGGGCTCCCTCAAAGAGAACTGCTATAGAAATACAAGGGAATGGGATAGATCATAGATTTCAAACTGGAAGGAACCTTGGAGGCCTTCTCATCCAGCTCCCTTGTCATTGGAGAGGCCCAAAGCCATAGTGTTAGTAAATGGCAGAGGCTGGATCTGAACCCAGGTCCTCTGACTCTCACCCAGGTCTTGCCATAAAAAGCCTTGTGCTTCCTCCTTCTTGGGCCCTTGTTCTATAAACTGAAATTTGTTATATCAAAAGGCTCTCTTATTATTGGGGTTTATGGTACTTTTGCTGTCCCTACCAATACCACCCCTATTAATGCAGCTGACCCATGGGGTTCATTTACTCTTGGTCTCTCTTTCTTTAAGAGCCAGAAGCGATACCATGAAGACATCTTTGGGGCTGTCTTTCCCTATGAGGTGAAAACGGACCCAACAGCATCAAAACCTGAGGAAGCCAAGATCCCTAAGGCAGGATTCAGCTAGAGCTGCTTCAGAAGGATGAAGCCACTTCTTCATTATCTGTGGCCACAGAAGGAAGGAGAAGACCTCCTCCCCCACCTTTCCCCCACCCCTGACTTCTGCCCCCACTGACCTCTGCCTGGGAACAAAGTGAGATTGGCTCCCTCTCCATCTCCTCTTCCTGCCCCACCTGCCACCTGTGGTCGCTACTAACTTGCCAGTGAAGGTGGGAATGGAGAGGAGAAAGAGCTGTGCTGGGATCTCACAACACCATCCCCCAAACCAGGTCCACTACTCACCTCCTCCCCCAACCCCAGATAATGGACACGTGGCTGTACTCATCCCAAAAGGACCCAATTGTACCTTTGGGCAAAGACCGGGCAGGCACATTTGGATCCTTTTAGACTAAGTGACCACATAGGTCAGAAGATGAAAAAGGGAGGTAGACTTTTTTTCTGTAATTGTGGCAAGGGCCAACATATGGTTATTCTGTTTACAATGGGTGTGTCGTACTGTAATTCTCAGGCTTGCCAAGAGTCGTGCTATTGTAAGGGACTGAGGGCAGGCTGTTTAGTATGTACAGTTATTTATATTGTCTTTATTTAAACCCCCCTAACCCCACCTGGGAGAAACTCTGCTCCCAAGTACCTTTGGACTTACCCAGAATGGTCCCTAAAGATGATTTTTAAAAAATGAATTTTGGATACTCAGACAAGTCCCATCTCTGACCCACATGGGCTGTGTGATACCAGACAGGTAACTTAACCTCTCGCTGCTCTGGGCAACTCTCTCAGACTGAGCTGTAGAGAAGGTGCTAGCCTGCATTGGTGGATGGAGCTTACTCACCAAAAGCTGTCTCTATCAATGAAATCCTAGGTTCATTCCCTATCACTGTCCCTCAGACACATATAGAGAAGCAAGGGAGGCACAGGGGACTTGGAGGCTGTTAGACCTGAGTTCAAATCCCATCTCTGACACTTCCAGCTGTGTGGCCCTGGGAAAAGTAAGTCACTTAACTTCAAGCCCCAGATAATTATGATCTGTGTGGATATTCAGACCCGGGAGTGACAAACACATCTGGAGGCAATGAATGAACTGATAGCTGATGCTGGGTGGAGGCACAACCCCACCAGGTTCACTGATGACAGAGATCTCATTCTTGAAGCCTGTGCTGCTTGGCATCATGGGATTGTCTATTTAGAGTGGGAAGGAAGCTTGAAGGTCATCCGGTGCAACCCCCTCATTTTAGAGAAGAGGATTTTGAGACTCGAGAACCAAAGATCACATGGACAGAATGAGCCTTTGAACACAGGTCCTCTGACTTCAGGGCCAATGTCCTGTCTAGAATGCAGAAGCAGCTACTACATATCTACATATGGAAGCAGAAATGAGACAGAAGACAAAGCGTCTGTGTAATGGGAACAAGATGATGCAGGAGGGGGATGGGTGGGACAGAAGAAGCATAAGCTTTCCTTTGGGGTGTGGTTGGGAAATGGGCTTCATCTCTCAATGGACAGTGTCTTCTATTATTTTTTAAGAGTGGGGTTTCTTTTCTGTTATGATACCAACACTAAAGTTGGAGGCTGGAACAAAATGGACTGGGCTCTCAGCTGTGCACTTTCTTTAGGAGTCAGCTTGGATTCCATTGGATTCCACATTTACCAATAAATGACTTTGCACTTAGAAAAAGAGCCAAAGGTCTGTGTGGTGATGTCCTGGAGGTGGGTGGGTGGGCCTTCATCTCCCAATAATAACTGAGTTTTCTTTATATTAACGCTTGTTTGAAATGAATGAAAGTTAATGAAAGTTTGAAAAGCAATTTATATACACTAGCCTACCTGTGAGGAAGGCATATCCATACATCTAACCATTGATAAGCATTTATTAAGCACCTACTGCATCTCATGCAATGTGTTCCCCTATCTATTTGAATGGGAGCAATCTTCAATCAACAAGCATTTATCAAACACCTACTGCATACTAGGCAATGTGTTCCCCTGTCTACCTGAATGGGAGCAACCCTCAATCAATCAACAAGCACTTACTAAGCACCTACTACATACTAGGCAATGTGTTCCCCTGTCTACTTGAATGGGAGCAACCCTCAATCAACAAGCACTTATTAAGCACTACTACATGTTAGGCACTGTGCTAGGCATTGGAGATACAAAGAAAAATTAAGCTACCCCTGTCCTCATAGAACTTCCATTCTACCAGAATTTATTAAGCATTTATTAAGCACTTACTATGTACCAGGTCCTTTACTAAGCCTTTGGGGAGAAATAAAGATATGTCCCTGACCCACTTTCCCTTAGAACAAGGGGTGCACTTTACTACAACTCCTTCATGAGCATCCAGTGGGAAAGATGCCAGTGCAAGAACCCCTGATCCTTAGGGTACATGGGCATGTGCCTGGGGGAGTGAAGGGTGGTGGGGAAAATGGACAGATTTGGACTCAGTGGGTGGAAGATGCTTCATTGGATCTGGATGTGGATCAGATGGATGTCTCCAGCCACCTCCAGCTCATTGATAGATGGCAGGTTATTCACTCAGTAGTTGTAACTGAACAGGTGCTGCCCGCTGGCAGTCACCTCGAAGCAGTGGGCTTCACAGGCGATCCACACCTGGAAGACAAGGAGACAAGCCATTGAAGCCACCCTCTGGGCAGGGCTCAGAAAAAGAGAGATGGAGATTGGCGTGGGCTCACTTTTCTGATCTTCAGTCTCCTCGTCCATCAAATGGACTAATACTTTTGAAAAGAGGAGATGGAAAATGAACCTGTGATTTCACTTATAAAGGGAACTCCTTTGTACCAGTGCTGTTCTGCTATGAAGTCAGGGACACTTGCCAGGGGCACCACTGTGAGGCTGAATGACTTCCCCAGGGCTTCCCAGCAGGACTTGAACCCAGCTCTTCCCGACTCTGAGGCTGGCCCCCTACCCACTATGGACACACCTCCTCTCCAGATAATAATAGCTAACTGGCAAACCATGCTTTAAAGTGGGTGAAGTTCCTAGATACATTCTCCCATCTGAGTTTCCCTTGACTCCTTATAAGAGGGCAACACAGGCATGATTATCAGCTCCTTTTTATAGAGAGAGTTCTTGAAGTTCAGAGATATCACATGATTTACCTACAGTGATGCAGCTGGTAAATGGCAGAGATAGGATCTGAATAGAACTTTCCCTGGTTTGGAGTACAGCGCCCTTCCCCCTTGGCCACAATGGCTCTCTTCAGTAATGTTTCAAGGCCTGCCTCCCACAGATGGGGACAGGAGAGCACATTCTTAACTTTAAAATGCTCTGTAAACATGAGCTCAGGATAACAATACTTCAGCACCAATTAGAGACCACTGATTAGATGATCTGTGTCGGTGGAGAGGAGTCCAAGCAGACGAAATCCCTGAACATTGTAGTATTGAAGTCATGCTAGGGTCATTCTATGTCACTCTGGGTATAAATTAGATCACTTCTCAGTATTTTCTCCACAAACCAAGGCCTGATCTTAATGAAATCATCACTTTCCCATCGCTTTCACAGAGGCCCTGGAGGGAATTTTCCTCATCCCTCAAAGGGTCTCTCCAGGGAAGGACTAGAAAATGAAGAACCCCTGACTTATTGATCACCCTTTCACGGCTCACTGTGCTCAGCAGTGATACCACTGAAGTTCGAGGTCCATCTCCCTCCCCCTTCTCATGCCTTACCATGAAGGTCTGGCCTCTGATGAAGGGCATCCCACTGAGCAGACCACGCTCCTCGGGTCCCCGTGAGCCAGCGATCTGACTGTTCCGGATTATGACATTCTCTTGAAATCGTGGGTTCAGGTGGAAGGCGATGTCATTCCCATTTCACAGGTTGATTACAAACCTGAAGGACAGTGACAGTAAGACATTGTCCCTCTGCAAATGGAGATCAGCAGCTTCTCTGCAACTTGCTGTCTTAGAGATGTCTGGGAAGCTGAGCGTTGTAGTGATTCCCTCAGGGTCACACAGCCAATATGTATCAGAAGGAGCCGAACCCAGGACTTCCTGATCCCAAGGCCAGTGCTCTCTCTATCATATTACGCCACCCTGGGCTTAGTTGGCGTTTAATATGTGTTGAATGATTTTTGCTGAATAATTCAGGATGACTCAAGACTGTCTTCCCCTTTGCTATCCCTCTGGAAGGCCAACCCTGAAGTTCCCTTCTGCCTAGGATTCGTAAAGGGGGTGGGACCTTTATAAGCCTGTGAATTCAGGACAGTGGCTCTGTCTACCTGTGAGTTACCAGTCAGCAGAAGGCAAGACAGAACCAAACCAAGCATGGATCGGGCTAGACAGAGTCCCCTGCAAATCAAGGCACGGAAAGGTCAGGTCTGCAAGAAAACAAAAGGTACCAAATATTAAGCAGTGGTAAGGAAAACTCCTGCTGCCTGGAGAAATCAGTTTGAAAAGGTGCAGCCCAGGATATAGGCCAGGGGGTGGGAAACAGATCAGTACTTTTCAGGAAAGGATGACAGAAAGAGAAATGACCCAAACAAGAAAGACCAGAGGAAAATGGTCACATGGTGGGCTCGAGGGAGGGCTTTAGGGCCAGGAAAGTGGAAGCAGGAGGTTGCTGCTCTCCCCACTCTTCACACCCCCACTCCCACCCCACTCCCACCCTGTGAATTCTCTGTATCATTTCCAACTCTGGACCTGTCATTGACTTTCTGAGTGTTTACACTCCCAGTCATCAGAGACTCTACCCTAGACACACACACACACACACACACACACACACACACACACTTATGCCTGGAAATAACTTATGTATCTCTGTCCTGGGAATGATTCAGATGGAAAAGAGGATCCCTGTCAAAGAGAACAGAGAATGTGAGTCAGGGACCTGGGTTCAGATCCCACCTCTGACAATAAGCTAAGCGACTTTTGGCAAATTACTTCTCTTCCCTGGGCATCAGGGTCTTCATCTGTAAAATGACTTGTCTAGGGTCACACAGGTAGACCCTGGAGGTAGGACATAACCAATTGACTATGCCCTCTCTCTTCAGCTCAGTGACTTCTTTATTCTAACAGACCTATCTGACTTACTGTTCTTACTCACCAAATTGGCATGGATGATGTTACTGTACCTTTCAGCTGGGATAGAATCTTGGGCAGCTGAGTGGTGCAGTGAATTAAGTGCCAGGCCTGGAGTCAGGAAAACTCATCTTCCTGCATTTAAATCCAGCCTCACACACTTACTAGTTGGGTGACCTGGGGCAAGTGACAGCCCAGTTTGCCTCAGTTTCCTCATCTGTAAAATGAATTGAAGAAGGAAATGGCAAACCACTCCAGTATCTTTGCCAAGAAAACCCCAAAGGGGGACATGAAGAGTCGAAAACAACTAAACAACAACAGAATCTTGGGAGAGACAGCTTAACCATTATCCTTATAGACTGTTAACTGTCATGGTTAGAGAAAGATTATTTGAGAGAAGGGTCTAAGAAGAGTCTCAGAGAGCTTCTCTTCAGAAACAGTGAATTTAACTCATCCTGTGAAGAAGATTCTTGAAGAGAATTTTTAAGAAACTTTGCTGTCCTACGAGAGCTGAACGGTGGGACTGTGCTTTCATAACTGAGAAGTCAACAGTTGCAGTGGACAGTTAGAGATAACATCCTGGCTGTGATCCTTCTCACATTGTCGAAATTGTTAAATATATATTTTGTGTTACATTGTTAATAAGTTGTATAGCCAACAATATTGGTGTTTACTTAATCCTTTAAGCCTCGGGAGTTTAAAATTTGGAGACTGAGTGAAAAATATCCAGTTTACACAATAAACCAGGGTGGAAGCTCAAATTTAATTGACTAATGAGGAATTTCTATTCATTTAAGAGGAAATATAAGGCTATAAGCCTTGGATTACATTAGAAAGCAGAACGAAAATTAACAATGTAATGAGTCAAATGGCAGGCTAAGGGGAATGGGTTCTGTGTCACACACCACGCAAGCTATTCAGCCCCCACACAGACTGCACATGCGGTAATAATCATCTCTAAAAACCTGCTACGCAAGCCTTGTTGGTACTATCTTTATATCTCTCTGATGGGTCCCCTTGTCTTCACCCACCCTGCATTTGGACTATCTCTACTAATTGATCAATCTCCCTACATCCAGCCTCTCCCCTTTTCAAACCATCCTCCACACAGCTACCAGAATAATTTTCTTAAGTCATAGGTCTCAGCCTGTCACTATCGCGCTCAAGAAACATTGGTGATTCCTTATCACTTCTAGGATTAAATGTAAATTCCTTAGCCTGTTGTTTATAGCCCTGCACAGTCTGGCTTTAATATAGCTTTCCAACCTTATTTTATATCAATCCTTTCTAAAGTGACTGGCCTCTATGCCCTTGCCCACAGGCATGTGGACTGTGTGCCTAGAATGTGTTCTCTCTTCACTTTTGTCCCTTAGAATCCTTAACTTCCTTAACAGCTCAATTCAGATGCAATTTTCTACAGGAAGCCTCCTTTGGCCCTCCCAGTTACTTGTACTTTCTGTCTTTCTAAGCTGTTTTGTATTTACTTCTCTGTGAATATGTTGTATCTCCCAGTAGAAGTTCCTGGAGGGCTGAGAATGGTTTGGTTTTGCCTTTATGTCCACAGTGCCCAGAATGGTGTCCTATACTCAGTAGGTGTTTAATGCTTGTAGAATCGAATTGGTTTAGGCATAAACTATGTTAGGAGAAATCCTGTATGAAGCAAGAACCAGAAAGGAAACCCTCTGTGTGATCTCCAGCTCTGGGTTAATGACCCGCTGTGTCAACCCCTCCTCCTTTGACTAGAGGTATTTGTTAAGCGAAATGAGCCTGTGAAAAGATCTGGCATATGAAACCATCAGTGAAACTATCGGTGTTTGCTATGGTGCCAATTGATGGAGTTGGAATAACAAAACTTGGTAGGGACCTCTCTCTAGCCAGACTAGAGCCCCAAACTCAGCACTGAAAGATACAGGGCAAG
Source organism: Trichosurus vulpecula (assembly GCF_011100635.1). Taxonomy (NCBI): domain Eukaryota; kingdom Metazoa; phylum Chordata; class Mammalia; order Diprotodontia; family Phalangeridae; genus Trichosurus; species Trichosurus vulpecula. Next base: position 36,976,888 of record NC_050579.1, read on the forward strand.
ATATAGATCAAGATGACTGGAGATGGCCTGGGATGCAGTGGGAGACTCTGGCCTTTTTTCTTAAACTAGGGGTGTGGCAATATGTAAGTAAATAAGAAACAAAGCTCCCTGGAAAAGAATTTGAAATTATCCTAAAAATGTTAGTAAACAATATGTACCTCTTAGCCCAAGAATAGAAATATTTATATCAGAATTTTTCTGTGGTGGGTAGAAACCGGAAGTCAAAAGGGTACCCACTGATGGGGATATGACTGAACAAATTGGTGTATGTAAATCTGATGGTCAGTCAATCAACAGGCATTCATTACTACTTTGTGCCAGGCCTGGTGTTAAAGCACTAGAGATACAAAGAGAGACAAAAACAGTCCTTGCCCATAGGGACCCAGTAGCATTCTAGTAGGGGAGACATGCAAATAATTAGGTACGTACAATAAATACAGAGTACAAGTAAGGTACTCTCAATGAGGAAGGCACTACTGACTAGGGAGACCCAGAAAGGCCCTGTGCAGAAGATGAGGCCTGAAGGAAGGTAAGGACACAAAGAGGTAGAGGGAAGGGACAGAATATTCCAGACACAATATTCCAAGACAGCAAGTACAGAAGCACAAAATGACAGATGGATGGGCATCCAGTTGTAGAAGTGCCACAAGGCCAGTGCAGCTGAACTGTAGGGAGCCTGGAGCGGAGTCCGGTACATTAAGGCTCCTATGAACTGCTGCAGAGCAGAGTAGAAACAAGAGAACTATATAGACAATAAACTCAGCATCACAAAGGAAAACAGCTTTGAAAGACTTAAGAACTCTTCTCAATACAAAGATCTTGATCGTGGAAGAAGAGATGGACTGTGCGTGCAGAATGAGACGCACAATTTCAGGCACAACTAAGACAAGACAAATGTATTTTGCTTATCTATTCTTGCTTGTTACACAACGGCTTTCATTTAGGAGAGCCACGTAAGGGGAAGTGTACGGGATCATAATGATGCAAAAAAAAGGTTCAGTGAAATATTTTCACAGAATGCAATAGAACACAAAACAGAAGCCCCCAAACAGGGCAATGCTGGCACTACCTCATTACGTTTAACATTCCAAAAAAAAATTTAACATTCAGAAAAGAGCAGACACAGAAAGACACAAAGAGAAATCAGTGAAAAGACAAATGGCGAGAGGGACAGCCACGAAGAATGCCCAGAGCTGAGAGATGGAAAGTTTTGTTCTTGCAACCGCCAGGCGGCCCTTGTTGCTGGATCAAAGGGCATATGTTCATCACTTCTCCCTTCTGCAAACTCCACTCTCTCTCCCCCACTGGGATGAAATTCTCATAAGCAGCTATTTCCTGCTAGAAAGTCAGCTGGTTTTTTTTTAGTTGCTAATTGGCTTCTGGTCAATTAGGATGAATGCTAAATGAGAAGCAGATTAGTCTCTCTGAAGACTGCCAGTCAGCTCAGCAGTCTACCCCAAATCATTTCACTCTTTCCCCTTCAAACTTTTCATGTTTTAATTTAACCCCTGCCCTCCCAGTAGAAAAAAAAAGATATCTACTATTTCTTCACATAAATACCCTCCCCTAGCATCACACATCCAGACCTTCTGACCATAGCAGCCAAGAAATGGTAAGTTCCATCTCATCTTATCATAGTCTCAGCATCAGCATTTCTAAAGCCTAATATCAGTCAGTTCATAAGCATTTATGAAGTGTCTACGACGTGTCAGGCACTATGCTAAGAATTCAGGATACAAAAAGGTAAAAGACGGTCCCTGCGCTCAAGGAGCTTACAACTGTAATGGGGAGACAACATGTAAATATATACAGAGCAAAGTATATACTGGACAGACAGGAAAGAACTGAGAGAGGAAAGACTCTAGAATGAAGAGGGATTGGGAACGGTTTCCTATAGAAGGTAGGAGTTTAGCTGGGATGGAAGGAAGCCAAGGACTTGAATGATGGATACTACAGTTACTCCTGGCATCCAGATAGGGTTACTCTTAAGGGGAAGGGGAGAATTTTTGCTGCAGATGAATTCCAGTCCCTATTCTACCATTTCTACTTAGACAGCTTTAGACAAATCATATTTCTTCAGACCTTCAGTTTCTACATTTGCAAACAAGTGATGAGATCCATCTCACCCACCTCCCAGGGCTGTGAACAGATCTACCCTAAGCTGAGCTGATATCAGGGTTCTTCCCATACTTGAGTACACACAGAGGGGAGTGACAAGGGAGGACCAGAGTAGAGAGATGATGGGGAGAAAAACAAGCTGGAACTTGGTTAAGGAAGATCTGGCGTTCAATAATGGCTCCAACCCTTATTAGCCAGGTGACCCTGAACAAGTCTCTGCTCTGGGCTTCTTTTTCCAGAAGTAAATGATGGCATTTTTCTAGACAACTTGAAATACTCCTTTCAGCTCAGAAACGAGGATCCTATGTTCTATGCTGCCCATCTCACAGGTTTGATTTGGGGAAATGGATACGGGAAGAATCCATGAGAACTCTTTCCATTTGTGTCACCCATCTATGACTTAGGTCCTAAGTCTTAGAAGATAGGTTCTGGGGAGCTGTGTGAGCGAAGGGATTTGTCCTGGGTCACACAGTCAACGTACATCAAAATATACATACAGTCAGGGGTGGAATTTGAACCCAGATCTTTTGGATCCCAAGTCTAGCACCCTTATCACTGCATACAGAGTAGTGCAAAGGACAGAAGGATGGACAGGGAGTCAGAGGACCTGGGTTCACTCCTATGGCAGCTCTGTCCCTTATTACCTGTGTGACCTTGAGCAAGTTTCTTGACCTCTTTGTACCCCAAGGCTGTGACCCAAAGGCTCAAAGGATCCCTGTTGTCCCACTGTCCTCCCTCAGCTTCCAAGAACTTTGGTATCAAGCAGCCACAGTTTCAGGGATGGGGTCAGAATGTAGACCACGGAGAGCAAATATGGGACCCAGTACCCATATCCTACCTGTTTCACTGACTGCCCCTTCCTCCAAAGTGCAAACAAAATAAGGCATTCTCCCCTGGCTGTTTATTCTAATATCCCTAGATCCATGTCCCCAGAGCTGGCTCCTTCCTGGGTCACGGAAATAGCCCTCCCCGCCCCCCTCCGTCAAGGTGCTCACTCCAGGTAGAATCACAGGGTTCAGGTAGAGGAGCTGACCACCCCTAGAGTTCATGCTACTGCTGCTGCTGCTACTACTACTGCTGCTGCTGCTGCTGGAGGTCTTCAGTCACAACAGCCTGAGCTGTGCAAAGGGAAGCTTCAACTGAAAGACAGAAACTGAGACAGAAACCTTGGGAACTGATCAAGGCACAACCTGGCAGTGGTTCAAGGGGAAGAAAATATGGGGGACCTGTCTGTGAGCTGGGGAGAGGAATACGGAACAGTGGAGGACACAAGACTTTACCTCCTATTCATGGAGACATGGGGTATGATATGGACATAAATCAATAAATGTAAAAGGTGTGATTGCAAATTTAGTGTTGGAAGAAACCCTAGAGATCAGTGAGTCCAACTCACTCATTTTACAGATGAGGAATTAGCCCTAAAGAGGTTAAAAGATTTGCTTGGGGTCACATGGCCACTAGATGTCAGAGAAGGGACTTGAACCCAGGTCTTCCTGACTCCAAATCCACGTGGGTCAGTGTGACCCAGCAGTGGCCGTGGTGCTGGGGTGGAAGTCAAGGAGATATGGGTTCAAGTCCCCCCATTTAGGTGCAGACCTTTATTGGTAGAAAGTGTCCTAACTGGGGGCAAGGGGAGAAAGGGGGGAAAAGAGAAATCTCTATAGTGTGACCTCACAAGTCCCAGGTATAGTAATTGGGGAATTTAGTAAATTGGGTTGTTGCTAGCAAAGGTCACCAGTTCCATCTTGGGCTTTTTCAATCTCGTTCCCAAGTCAATTTGTATAACAACCCTAGGCATTATGGAGGAGGGAGAGAGAGAGAGAGAGAGAGAGAGACAGAGAGAAAGAGACAGAGAGAGAGAGAGAGAGAGAGAGAGACAGAGAGACAGAGACAGAGAGAGACAGACAGACAGAGAGACAGACAGAGACAGACAGAGACAGAAATAGAGAGACAGAGACAGAGGCAGAGAGAGAGAGAGAGAGAGAGAAAGAGAGAGAGAGAAAGAGAGAAAGAATCTCTTCCCTCTTTTGCAAGTTTGCCATGTAGTGTCCCAAGGAGAACTTGAAAAGCAACTGGACTAGTAAGAAAGGAAAGACTTAGGATCGAAGAGAAGTCATGGACTATCACTCAAACAAAGAGTTTAAATAAAGGGACCCAGAACAAGCAAGAGAATAAAAGCAAAAAGACACATTTAAAAATTCCTAGAGCTCTTCTGACAATGTGGCTGAGGATCATTGGGTAAGCTTTTGTATCCCAGAAGAACTAAAGATGATCCTTGGGGCTATCCCATTCAGAGTAGCTCCCCTTCTTCCAATGGGGGAAGGGGCCAAACATTAACTGAAAATCAGTAGCAGCAGCCATGGAGATGCCCAGCAGAGAAAAGTGTGGCAGAAGAGCCCAAAGAAAGGACTCCGGCTGGGCAGAGACAGCAGCTACCTCAGTGACATCACCAGAGACATCAGTGGCTCTGTAGTGTCAGAGAAATGAGTATTCCTGGCCGCACAAATGCCTTGGGCACGTGCATTCCTTATGTATGTGGCCTTCCATATATGTTCCCTGGTCACATGTGTGTGTCTCCTCCCCCAGTGATGTGGTAACCTGTGGGAGAATGTACCCCTGGGTATATGGGGGAGTCTTCTTGCCACTACCTTGCTTTGTGGGTAAAATTATCAGTGCCAGAACAAACCAGAACCAGAACCAAGTTTAGGAATCGATGATGGTATATTGAGTTTGCCAGCAAGGGGGTCTCTTCCCACCAAGACAGGTAAGATTTATACAGATTTCTGTTAAGTGGGAGGTAAGTTGAGTACAGGGTGATTTTTCATTGGACAGGGCTTGTTACTGGGGTCTGGGGATATGTAACAGTAAAGGAAATTGTCTGGGTTATCTGTTTCTCTAACCCTGCCCTAGTAGACAGGACTGCTCTGGAAACTCGCTGTTTCAGCAGAAAGACTGCAGATGGGGGCAGGAGCTGCAATACAGACACAGTCAGAGACAAGATAGAAGAACTGCAGACAAAATGGAATTGCTTCAGTTTTCTCAGCTACCCACACTGTGCTACTTAAGAGTCCTTTACTTTGAACTAATAATTATTGACTTCTGGTAAAAGAAACACATCGATGGGGGCTCGAGCCATATCTTCTGAGCCTATACTGATTATAAGCACAGTGTACCTCGAACCCAGGATTCAGACTCATTTGTAAAAGCCTATGTCTGGGGTGGGGAGAAAAGAACAAAAGGGTAGCACAACAGGGACTGTCTACAGATGAGATAATTAATAATAATAACATTCTTATAATGGCTAAGATTTGTATAGTGCTTTAAAGTTTGTGAAATCCTTTGTGAATATTCTCTCATTTGATCCTCAAAACAACCCTGGGAGGTAGTTGCTATTATCATGATCCCCATTTTACAGATAAGGAAACTGAGGCAGACAGCGGTTAATGGTTTGCTCAGGGTTGCACAGCTAAAAAGTATCAGGGGCAGCATTTGAACTCAGCTCTTCCAAACTCCAAGTTCGTCACTCTATCCATCATCTAACTTTCCAGTTTCACTCCTGATTCCTCCTATCCCCAAAAACTCTGTTCCCCCTGCCCTACTGTGTGATGTACAGAAGTGATCCCTGGGCTTTGGGCCCTCGCTTCCAAGAAGCCCTTGCCCAAGAATGTGCTTACCCTCATCCTTAACCTCCTTAATGTTGAGCTGGCATAAATAATATTTGTACACCTCAGGCTGGTTTCACAAAATGCTCCAGGGCATGTTATCCAAGACAAATTCAATTGAAGGGTGTACTTCCAGAGATAAGAAGAAGAGGGATCAGGAAGAACTTACCTGGGGCACAACAGTCAAGGGAAGTAGCTTCCTATTTGAACTCATTATTCTAAGCTCTGTTGTTTCTACCTAAATCATAAATGTTGTAAGGCTCTTGAGGAGGCCCAGGCACCATACCTTAGTTTCAGCTCTGCAGGTGACTACTTTTTCTCAAGGCCTCTCTAGATTTGATTCCATCTATGAAGCATCCATGTCATCACTTTGCCAACTGACAAAGGCATTGGGAGACTAATACAAATGTCTCCGGTCTTTTCCAGCACAGGTGTAAATTAGAGAGCTAGGACCAAAGTCAGGAAGTCCTGGGTTCAAATGCTCCTTCAAACATATACTAGCTGTGAGACCTAGAGTAAGTCATTTTACTTTGCTGAGTTTGTCCATCTGTAAAACGGGGTGAGGGCAATAGTACCTACCTCCCAGCACTGTGATGAGGCTCAAAGGAGATAATGTATATAAAGTATTTCACCTAAAGTACTAAACAAATACAGCCCCAATTCTTCCCCCGCCTCACCTACCCCTATTTCATACTCTAAGCCAAGAATCTCACCAACCTCTGACCCCCAAACACAAGTTTAATAAATCACAAGTGTTCTGAGCTCAATACCACATAACAGACTTTTATTAAGTGCCTGCTGTGTGCGTATGACTGGGTTGGGCAGTGGAAAGATATCAAGTATAGGTAAGACATGGCCCCTGCCACAAGGAAATACAATCCAAATATGAAGAGTTAGCATGTACAAAAAAATAAGCAGGTACTGTTTCACATTCCCCCAGAGAGGAGAGCAGCTTTCTCCAACTCCTTCCTGATTGGGGGTGGAGGGTAAACTTGGTGCTTGGAGTCCAATCAGCCAGGGACAAGTGAGGATGGGAGGGAGAGAAAAAAGATTCAGGCTGAGACACCCGGGTGGGAGGCCCTTCACTAACAGCTGAATGTCTCCAGACACCTCCAGCTGAGACACCTGGGATGGAGGCCCTTCAAAATATCTGGAAGTGGGTCAGCTGGATGTCTCCTGACACCTCCAGCTGGTTGATAGAGCTTAGGTTTTTCATGCGGTGATTGTAGTCAAACTGGTGCTTCCCATTGACAGCCACCTTGAGGCAGTGGACTTCACACTTGATTTGCACCTGGAAGACAAGGGGACAATCAATCAACAAGCATTTATTAAGCACCTACTGTGTTCCAAGGACCATATTAAGTGCTGGGGATCCAAAGTCATAATCTAGTAATGACTCTCTCAGAACCCTGTGTCAGAGAAACTTTTTCCCTTGAGGCCTGAGCAGACTTAAGGAAGCAACGAATGCCTCCATATGAATGAGCAGCAGCATTGTAAAGGATGGTGCCTCACATCTCCTTCACATGCACTTTGTATGGACCTAGACAGATATATAAAGTCTCCCCTGCTAGACTGTAAACTCCCTGAGGGCAGGGCTTCTTTCATTTTATATTTTGATTGGGAAATTAATTACCTAGTGTCTTGGATCATCAAACTCCTTCCTAGTTCACTGTGCTCTGAAGAAACCTCTGGAGTTCAAGGTTTACCTACTCCCCACCCACCAAGCCCTCTCTCCCTCCCCATGCTTTACCAGGAAGGGCTGGCCTCGGGTGAAGGGCATAAAACTGGGCAGACCACGCTCCTCAGATCCCCATGAGTGGTTAATCTGGGTGTTCCGGACCACAGCATTCTCTTGAAATCGAGGGTTCAGATGGAAGGCAATGTCATTCCCACATCTCAGGTTGATTGTGAACCTGAAGGAGAGGGACAAGCTCCTTTGACAGAGTGCAAGCTTCTGGAGGGCAAGCACTGTCTCATTTTTATCTTTGTGCCCCTACCACCAAGGACAGTGCCTGGTACTTGTGTAGTGATTTATTCAGTCAACTTTTCTCTCTCTCATCCACCCTACCTCTGTTTATTGAAATGCTCCTTTTCCTTCAAGACCCTCTTCAGCTACCCCCTTCTCCAGGAAGCCTTCCATATACCCCCACCCAACCCAGGTGAAAGTGACCTCTCCTTCCTACTTCTCACTTCGCCTGCATCTCTCCTTTGTGCTTACAGCTAGGTCCTGATTAGTTGGAATAAGGAATCCTATGTAGTTACATTATTCAAATTCCTAATGCATATTTCTATTGAGCTGGTGTCAATGACCACAGTTTATATAACCGTAACTTCAAATCTGTACATTTGAATATATGCAACCACCATTTTTCACTTTCCCTTGTAACAGTATTATGTGCACCCAAATTTTTCTCCCCGTTAGATTGTCCACTCTCTGAGAAAAGGTCATATCTATCTTTGTACTTCCCAGTTCCAGACACCTTTTGCATAATTAGCAAATTAAGTCTTATCTAATTATTTCTGTTGGTGATCCTGGGTGATGAAGCCATTTCTTTTTCCCTGACATCTAGCTGGAAAATCATTCTGTCATTCCCTTCTGTCCCCATTCAAACAAAACTGCTCTCTCCAAAGCTACAATCTCTTTTTAAAATACATAATATTTTACTTTTCCCCAATTACATGTTAAAACAATTTTTTTTAACATTTGGGGTTTATTTGAAGTTTTTAGTTCCAAATTCTATCCTTCCCCTCTCCCTGAGATGGTGAGTAATCACATATAGGTTAGACATGTGCAATCATGTAAAACCCAATGGTCCCTTAAAGGCTCCATCTATCAATTTTTCCCTGATCCTCATCCTTCTCGAGCTCTCTGCAGCCTTTGGCACTGTCAATCGCCCTTTTGTCCTTGGTACTCTCTTCTCTCTAGGTTTTTGTGATACCACCATCTCCTGGTCCTCCTTCTGGAATGCCCTCCCTCCTCATCTTCCTGGCTTCCTTCAAGTGCGGGCTAAAGTCCCACCTTCTACAGGAAGCTTTTCCAGATCCCCCTTAACATTAGAGGCTTCCTTCTTGTGATCATTTCCAATTTATCCTATATACTGTTTGTTGGTTTGCCAGTTGTCTCCCCTATTAGACTATGAGCTCCTTGAAGGCAGGAACTGTCTTTTGCCTTTCTTTGTATACCCAGCACTTAGCCCAGTGCGTGACACATTGCAGGTGTTTAATAAATGCTTATTGATTGGCTGGAAGGGACGAGGCTGCCCAGAGAGGGGAGGAATGCTAGATAAAGAGAACTGCTGTGCCTGTGAACTTAGGACTGATGCTCACTTGTTAGCAGTAGGAAGGATGGTGCCAGATACAACGATTTGCCTGGATGGATAGAGTCCTCCAAAGATCGATGTGTGGAAAGGTAAGGGCTGCAGTGAAATGACAGAGAAGGGGTTAAAAAATATGTTCAGAAATGTTTGGCAAGAAGGGTGAGTCTGAAAATGTGTAATGCGCAATTGACAGAGGGTTTGGGAAACAGTTTGTTGCCTTTGAGAAATGCTAAGGATGGGGACTAAACCTGTAATTTCGTTGATATAGGGAACTCCCAGGTGAGGACACTCCCTCTACCAATGCAGGTGAGTACCTTTTCTGTAACCAGTCTTAAAGAGACCAAAGGGGTCGTGACTTGCCCAGGGTCACACAACCAGTATATATCAGAGGCTGAACTTGAACCAGGTCTTCCTGACTCCAAGGCCAGCTCTCTATCCCCTACACCATGCTGTTTCTCATTTTAGAGAAAAGGATGACAAAGACAACCTCCATAAAAAGAAAAGAGAAGTCAGAGGAAGCTGGTCACATGTACCACAAGAAGAATTGAGGCAGGGCATAAGGTAGGGTTTGAGGACCATCCCAGGGGAGCGGGAACATGGCCCCAGGTGAGAGCTATTAGTCATTTCCAAGTGCGCAGCTGCCTTCAGCTCTCTGAGTTTTCTCAGGCCCCCTCCAACAACAGGGCCTTCACACCATCCTCCCCACTGCCCTCCACCGTGAACAAAAGGCAACACTTACATACGACTGATTGTTGAACACTGGGGGTGGGAAAATAGGTGCCTAGAAAAGAGAAGAAACACCCAGAGTCAGCAACACACACAGTCATGCATACAGAGGCATAGTCACACACAGACATAGTGACATGGACAGCTACGAACACACAGACACAAGCACAGACATACACAGCCTCTCTCACATACACACACACACAGTCATGCATACAGAGGCATAGTCACACACAGACATAGTGACACGGACAGCTACGAACACACAGACACAGACACATATTCACATGTATACAGTCACAGACACACGCGCAGACATACACAGCCTCTCTCACGTACACACAGTCATGCATACAGAGGCATAGTCACACACAGACATAGTGACATATACAGCTACGAACACACAGACACATGCACACAGTCACACACAGACACAAGCACAGACATACACAGCCTCTCTCACATACACACACACACAGTCATGCATACAGAGGCATAGTCACACACAGACATAGTGACACGGACACACGCAGACACATGCACACAGTCACAAACAGCTACACATGCAGACATACACAGCCTCTCTCACATACACACACACACAGTCATGCATACATATGCATAGTCATACACAGACATAGTGACATAGACACACACAGACACACAGTCACAGACACATATTCACATGTATACAGTCACAGACACACACAGTTGCACACACATACAAAGCTTCTCTCTCTCTGTCTGTCTCTGTCTCTGTCTCTGTCTCTCTCTCTCTGTCTCTCTCTGTCTCTCTCTCTCTCTCTCTCTCTCTCACACACACACACACACACACACACACACTCACACACATACTCCTCCCAAAAGCTGGAGAATATCAGTTTGGTTCTGAAGCTTAGAACAGAAATTCTTCCAAACCCTGTCTCTGCGTGGCACTTCTCCATTGCCCATGCTATAGGAGGGGAGCTGGGTTGCAGATAGATTTTCCTTTCTTTTCACAATTTTTTTAGGCTGCTTCCTGAATATCCCTTGTCCCCTGCTCACAAGTACTCCTGAACATGCCCCCCTATCTCCCCACTTTCACTGAGTCAGGAGAGAATACACCAGAACCTGTGCGGGGTTATACAAGGACCACCCACTCCACAATTGGAGTACCTAGGTTCAAATGCCATCCCTTCAACTCATGTGGCCTTAAGTAAGTCACTTCTCTGGGCCTGTCTCCTCATCTGTAAAATCAGGGATTTGGACTAGACGGTCACTCAGGCCCCTTCCAGCTCTCTTCCTACGATCCTAGGCATCCTAGGACATACTCTGAACATGGGGAATGTGGGACATAGGTGGACACTCCAACTGCTGCTCCTCCTTCGCCCTTCAAAAGGAAGACAAATTTCTCTCCCCTTACCCCCACCCCCAGCCTCTCAGGCACTTATCCCATTCCTTCCTGGTGAAGAGGAAAAACACTGGCTCTGGAATCAGAGAATGAGCTGAGCTGATTTGAGATCCCACCATCGACACTTACTACTTGTATGACCTTAGCCCAGTCATTTTAACATAAGATCATATATTTAGAGCTGGAAGGAATCTAAGAAGCCAGAGTGTCCAATGCCTTTATTTCACAGAAGAGGAAACTGAAGTACAGAGGGGTTAAGTGACTTACCTAAAGTCATACAGCTACTAAGAGTCTGAGGTAGGATTTGAACCCAAAACTTCCTGACTTTGAGGTCAGCTCTCCCTATGGTTCCTCTCCATAGATTTAGAGCTGGAAAAGACCTTAAAGATCAATGAGTCCAACCTTTCTGGACCTCACTTTCCTCTGCTGTAAAATCCCTAGCACTTAGCACAGCACCAGGCACATAGTAGGTGCTTAATAAATGTTTATTGACTTGGAGGTCTGCGTTAGAGAGCCTTAGAGAACCCTTCTGGTTCTAGAGCTATAATCTTGTTTCTAGCATTCCCAGGGCCCTGGCTAAGAGGCCCTTATCACCACACATGGCTCAAAGAGCTTAGTCTATTTCAACAGATGAAGGGTGGAAGATGGATGGATGGGGCCACAGAATGGTCAGCAATTGAAGTCTTACACTGGGCATCTGTGGAACAGTGTGGATGCCAGGGAAAACCGTTTGAGTCTGAAAGGAAAAAATAAGAGAGAAAAAACTCAGTTAATGCACCGACCATGAAAACTCACTGTAGATCCCTCAAGGTCACCAGCCTCTAATCTTGAATACTCTCTAGCTAGAGTTTCCATTTCCACTGGGTTTTTCACCTTGGCGGAGGGGTGCTAAGAAATCTACCATGCCTTCTTCCCTGTCATCCGAGATATCTTTGGGAAAATCACCCTCAAAAACCCAAATATGCCAGGATTTCAAATTCCTCCCCTCCCCTATCAGTTGAAAAAAAAAGTAAGAATCTTTAGCTTCCTCTTAGGTTGGAGACTATGAGTGGGGAACCTTGATGACATGTTTCCTCAGACTCAGCTCATGTATTGTTAAGTTTGCCTCAGTTTCCTCATCTGTCAAATGCACTGGAGAAGAAAATGGCAAACCACTCCAGTATCTCAGCCAAGAACACCCCAAATGGGGTCACCAAGAGTTGTATGAGACTGAAAAAATGACTTAACAAAAGAACAATACAAATACTGAAGGGAGGGTGGGATGGAGAACCTGTCTTCTAAGACTCCCAATACAAATGGAGCGAGAGTTGAAGCTAGAGTCTTGACAAACTTGGGAGTTTAGGATGGAGACAACAGTCAGCAAGTCTTGTGCCTAAGAAGAAGCTAGGCTCTAAGAAAGAGCTCTGGATTTGGAGTTAAAAGAGATTTGGGTTCAAATACCAGCCTCTGGTATTTACTATCACTTAACCTCTAATGCTCAATTTCCTCATCTGCAAAATGGGTATAAATAATACTTGTAGCCTCAGTGGGTTGTGGTCTCAAAGAAGACAATGTGTATGAAACATGACACCAACCTGAAAGTGCCATATGCATGATACCCTTGGTCCTTCAGGGACTACCGCAAGAGCCCAGGCTGCGGGCGAGAGGGTCCCATTCAGGAATAAGAAAGACTGCCCAGGGATGGTTCCCTCCCAGGCAATCCCTGGATCAGTTCTCCGGGGACAGTCCCGTTCTGGTCCTAACCCGACCAAAGCCAGAAACAGGAAGTAAAGTAATCCAAAAAGAGTCAGAGAATCTAAGACTTACGATGACGTTCGAGGCAGAAGTCGGCCAGACTGATTGGGGAGGCTGAAAAAGATGAAAAACAAAACAACATCATTGCTGGAGCATCAGCAGGGTCTGAACCCTGAACCTGGCTGCTAAGAAACCAAAGATCTCATGGGGTTGAAGGTACCACTCTGTCCCTCTCAAGGGTTCTTAATCTTATATCCATGAATGGGTGTGCTTTTAAAAAAAATTTTTTGATAACAGTCTTTCACTATATTTGGTTTACTTTAGTAATTTCGTGCATCTTATTTGATACAATCAACAATATTCTTTTGAGAAGATGTCCATAGGCTTCCCCAGCCTGCTGCTCAAGGTCTCTGTAACTCTGATTTAGGGACTGGCCTAGATTGTAGGTTCTTAACCTAAGGATCTATGGACCCTAAGGGGTCCTCAGAAAATTACATCTTTATTTCAATATATTTGGTTTCCTTCCTAGTCCTTATCTTATGTTATGCATTTTAAAAAACTATTATTTTGAGAAGGGATCCATGGGTTTCACCAGACTGCTCAAGGGGTCCAGGAAATACACAAAAAGATTAAAAACCTTTGCTCTAAGGAGGGCTGGAACGAAGGTCTGCCCACCTCCTTTCTATTTCTCCCAGAAGGACCCTGTGTTTGGATTCCCCCAATGAGAGGGCATATCCAGGACTTGGAGATGCCTCTCCTCCCAGGGGATAATCTCAGATGCTTCTCTGAGCAGTCAGAAGCCAAAGTTATGAGTTCTGGTATAGGTGTCCCTTTCCCCTCCCACCTGGGAAAGTGGCAATGAGGCAGAAGGGGACCAAAGAGACTGATTCTCATTCTTTCATTCAGAACTATCTCTGTTTGCTTGAAGAAGCAGAGAGGGAGCTTTCTCTTAGTGAGGCTTCAAAGGAAGCAAAATGCTGTCTGACCCTGTGGGGTGAGGTGTTCCCTGGGGATCCAGGCACCTCTTATGTTGGCAGCTGAGCCTTGTCATTCCAGAGTCCCAGGTGGGAGCAGGCTTCTGCCTGTGCCCACTGTAGCTTCCTAGTGTGTTAAGTAAACAGTTGCTGAATAAATACTGATTCACCCGTTGTTCTAACAGCCCTGAGAGACACTGACTGACTCCTTACTCTGACCTTACAGATCTGTCAGTCACTGATGTGATTGACCTGTTCTGACTTGTTCTCGAAGCTCAGACTGTCCTGATTCTCTGACCCTCTGTTTTAAGTGCTCTGGGTGTCTCCTGGCTATTACCTGAATGACTCCCTCATCCCGATGACCCGATTGTCTAATTATTCCAGGTGTCCTGAGAGCTGGACTGCATATTTTAACTGTGCAGACTGTCTTTCCCACTGTTATTGCCCTGATCAACCGACTCCCTGTTCTGACCTGACCCCCTGTGCTAGCTGATGTGCTCTATGTCCTAGACTATGTCCTAGACCAGGGGTGGGGAACCTACAGCCTTGAGGCCACATGTGGCCTTCTAGGTCCGTGGGTGGGATCTTTTAACTGATCCCAAGTTTTATAGAACAAATCCTTTTATTAAGGGGATTTGTTCTGTGAAGTAAATTCAGTCAAAGAGCTGCACTTAAGGACCAAGAAGAACACATGTGGCCTTGAGGCTGCAGGTTCCCCGCCCCACCCCCGTACTAGACAAAGTGATTGACCCATTATTCTAGCTGAGGGGACAGTCTTACTCCCTGTTCTAACTGACCTCAGTCCTGCCTACGCTGAGCTGCCTGACCTCGGACCCAAGCACTGTTCTAACTGGGCCACCTGATGCTTCTGACTGACTGGCAGACACCTGGCCCGGACTAAACAAAGTGAAGCATCGGTCTGCTCACTCCCTCGTTCACTCACTTTGGGTTTGCGCCCCTTGGGCCTGTGGGGAGGTGGTGCTGACATTATCTGCTGTGGGACATAGCAGGGAGGCTGGATGGGAGCATATCTGCTGTTCTGTTAAAAAGAGAAAAAGAGCAGCATTTGGGTTAATTAGCAGGTTAGCAGGAGAACAGGAGAAAGGGAAGGCAGGTGGAGGTGGAGCAGGGAGCAGGGTAGAGCTGAGGGAAGCTAAGAGAGGAGGGACCTCCCTGGAAAAAGGAAGCTGGTACAAGCTCCTAGAGGAAGCAGGCAAAGAGAGGCGAGCAGGCAGGTTTGAGCGAGCAACAGCCCAGTGATTTCAAGCAGAGCCTCCTTCTCTTGAATGGGGCTTCTCGATGGCTGGGATGCCAAGCCTAGCCTATGAGCTGCATCACAAGGCTCTTGTAATGGTAGCTGTAAATTCCCACTCTCCCCAGTGCCCAAGCCCAAGACTCAGCTAACAATCCTCACACTTGAAACCATCTTTCTGGTCTTCTTTTTATCCATTCAGTCTCCATTCTGTTTGATGAAGAAAGAGAGGGGGCCTTCCTGGGCCCCCTGCTTATTGCTGAGAATCTTTTCCTGATGCTTGTGATGAGAGATGATCTAATGAAACATTATGTACTTTCTGACCTCAACTGTTAAGAACCTGGAATGGGTGAAGGAGAATAGGGGGATCTCCTTGCTTGAGGGGGTCAAGATATTATCAGGAGACACTGTGTTTTCCAGAGCTAAGACCCAGCAAGCAGACTGTGCCCTGAGCTTGGCATAACAACAATCCTTTGCACTCACCCTCTGGATGATCTCACCCTGTGGCAAAATCGTATAATTACTGTATTGTTTTCACCAGCACCAGGTGTTCTCTGAGCTTGGACAAGCACCGGACAAGGTCAGCAAGCTCTGGTCATGAAGCTGGGCTATGAATCAAATTTGTCTCACTGTTGGTGCTACCCCTCATCGTCAGGGCTACAGCTCTGGAAACTCCGGAAACTGGCACAAACAGAGATAATAGAACTTGCTTAAGATTACCCTACTTCCGACACCAATTAATGTCAACTGGACTGAACTGGCCTCTAACTTGGGAATTGCCAGAGCTAGAGACAGGAGACAGGCATAGGACTGACCATGGCCCTCCCTGCTCACCAGCCTTCAGTAACTTCCTAATATAGGACCATACATCTACAGTTGAAAGAGACCTTGGAGGTTAAATTACTCCTCAGAGGTCAACTATGCAACTGTCTCATTTTACAGCTAAGGAAACCCAGATCCGTGCAGATTAAGTGACCCAAAGTCACACAAGTAATAAATGACAGGGCCAGGATTTGAACTCAGGTCAAATTGGACTCTAAGGTCAGTGCTGAAAGATTAGCACCCTTGATTATCTAATGCTGCCTCAAAGACCTCCTATCACAAGTAGAATAAAACAAATCACTCAAGCTGGCACTAAAAGCCCTCCTCAGCCGTCCAACCTTTTTTCATATCAGTCTCCTTCCAAACTGGCCTACTTGGTGCTCCCTAAACTCAGCATTGAATTTCCCACCTCCAGGCTTTCGCCTCCCTCCTTACCTTTGCCTCTTAGAATCCTTAGCTTCCTTCATGTTTCAAGCCAGATGTAACTTGAGTTTTCCACCTCCAGGCTTTTGCCTCCTGTTCCCCTTTGCCTCTTAGAATTCTTAGCTTCCCTCATGTCTCAATTCAGATGTAACTTCCTGCGGAAAGCCTTCCCTGATTGTCCCCAGCATTAGTTCTCTCTCTCTCTCTCTCTCTCTCTCTCTCTCTCTCTCTCTCCTCTTAAATCATTTTATATTTATTTCTCTGTGTCCTCCAGAAGAATATAAGTTTCTGGAGGTCAGGAATTATTCTGATATTTGGCCTCATATGTCCAGTGCTTTGCACTTAGGAAGTGCTCACTAAATGCTTGGTGAATAGACCGAATCAGGAATATACTAGATTAAGTGAGGAAAGGACAGCCCTCCCTGTGACCTCCAGCTCTGTTAATGATTCCTATATTTGGGTGGGAGATGTTTATGAAAGACTAAGGAGACCAAAGGAAGGAAAAGAGCAGGGGAAAGGAGAAGAGACGGTTGAACAGGATAAAAACATGTACAGAAAAGAGGAGAGGTAAAGGCAGGGGGAGGCAGAGTTAGGAGAAATGCCAACCAGGGCCACAAGTGTTAAGGGAGAAGAAAGAAACTGGGAAGTGAACCAAAGCATGTAGAACTAGGAATAACCTTAAAAGTCATCTCACTCAAGCCCCTTGTTTTATATCAAGAGAGGTGACGAGGGCCTGAACTATGGTCCTCAGACATTCAGTGGTGAGGAGGAGACTGTGAGATCAGATCATGAGAGCAGCAGAGGCAGGATTTAAACTCAGGTCCTTCCACTGTATCACTCTGCCTCCCAATCAGACAGCGAAGGACGAACAGAAATGACAACATGGACTTGGAGGGACAGAAGCATGGTGGGGAGGGTGAGAGTGGGGCGGACAGAGCCCAGCACGGGGGCAGGAATGCAGTTCAGCTCAGTCTGGTTCAATTCGATTCAGTTCAACAAATCTTGATTAAATGTCTGTGCTAGGCGCCAAAAATGGAGAAACGCTAGGCACGGTGCTAGGCGCCAAAAATGGAGGAGGGAAAAATGACAAAGCCAAGTGGGAAGTAAAGGAAACACCCCCCCCCCCCGGGGGAGGGTAACAGGAGCTTTTCCCTTCCACATTCAGGAGAGGGAGCAAGTGAAGTGGGAGGAAGTGAGGAGGAAGGGAGGAAGGGCTTCCTCCTGGCCGGTCTACAGCCCTCAATATGTCTGCTGGTAGTGGTAGTGGCTGCTCGGTGGGATCTCTGTCCCTCCTTTAGGATATGAGATGGGACAATGGAGGAGACCTGTGCCACCCATTCTGACCTGGAACTTTACGTAGGACACCTTCACTATGCCCTGGATCGTGATGGTGTCCACTCGATGGAAAGGGATCCGGTGCTGGTACTGGACAAAGTAACTTCCATTCACTATCACCTGCCAACAGGAAGAAGCTGCATGAGCAAGAAAGCCAATGGGACCTTGGGAGCCACAAACACCAGTCCTTGAGACTGGATCTTTGCCCACCTGACATCATGAGCATCAGGTCTCCAGTCACTGAGAATGGCAAACATCTGGCTCCCACCCAGTACTCCTGGTTCTGACCTCTGACACCAAATAGAATGAATCAAATCTTTCCTCAGCATGATGGTCCTTTAAATATTTGAAGGCATCGATCATATCTCTCCTGAGCCTTCCCTTCTAAGGCTAAACACCCCATTATTCCCAGTTGCTTCATCTGCTTTTGGCATGGACCCAAGATGCTTCACCATCCTGGTTGGCCTCCTATGGACACCTTCCAGTTTATCAGGGTCCTTTTTGAACTGTGATGCCTGAGACCAAACACAGTACTCCAGATGTAATCGGAGCAGGGCAGAATACAATGAGACTATCATCTGCCTCTCAGTGCAGCCCAAGGTTGACAGTTAGCTACTTTTGTGACTGTTACACTACTGATTTACATTGAGCATGTGGGCCACTAAGACTCTCTGATCTTTTTCAACCAAACTGCTGTACCCAAACCATGCTTCCTCCATATTGTACACCTGAAGTTGACTTTTTTAAACCCTCTGACTCATGACCCACTTCACTCTCTCAAAGGAAGGTGACTTTGGAGGGATGATGCTGCGCTTACCTCGAAGGCTGAATTGTGGACCTGAAAACAAATATCAAAAGGTGCCCCCATCTGGAAAGGCATCTGCATCTTCCTCTCCTCTTGCCCCCAGGAACCATTCTGCTTTGTGTTGCACACCACAAAACCGCCTTTTTCAAACCGAGGGTTGAAATGAAAGGCAATGTTGCTGTCGTTGGGCCCACACTGAAAATTCACAGAAAACCTATTCCAGGAGCCAAAAAAATAAGAGCGGTTAGAGGATGCAGTGTGCTGATGGTGGTCAGTAAGAGGATGGCCCAGAGGCTCCTCCTTAGCCTTAGAATCTTTCCTTTCCTGATCACTCTTCTTCTCTCTCTCCTTCTTCCTTTTAGTCTTTGTGACACTTTTCCCCTTGGTCCTTTATTTTAAATGCCTGCATTTAGTTAGTTCTGTTGTCTCCCAGGACTCCTCAGATGGTAAATGAGAGGGATGTCCACTCATTCTTAGCCCCCTCCTACTCATCACTCAAGCCCCACCTCCTCCATGCAGCCTCCTCTGTCTGCTCCCTTCCACAAGGAAGTTCTATGTACTAGATGGAGGAGCCTGGGAGGGGAGAGTGATGCCCAATTTAAGCCACATACAGTCCCTGCCCTCGTGGCGTGTCTCCCACAGTAGCAGGTGAAAGTAGCAGAACTGAGATTTGAACCCAGGTTCCCTAACTCGTGATTCAGTGCTCTCTAACTTAGATATCCCCTGGTACAAGAGTCCTTAACCTTTTATGTATCCTGGATTCCTCTGGTGTTCTAGTGAAGCCCACGGACTCCCTTCTCAGAACCCTGTTATTAAATGTATTTTAAATGCACAAAGATCTATTTTTTGCCATCCAGTTTCACAGACCCCCTGAAATCCAGGCTAAGAAGCCCCGATCTTGTCCCACTCTCTCATTTTCCAGAGGAAAGAACTGAGGGCCAGTGAATAGAAATTAATTTCTTAGAGTCACACAAGCTGGTGGACAAGCTAGGATTTGAACCCAAGTCTGCTGATTCCAAATCTGGCACCTTTTGCTCTGTAGCCACAGTAACATCTTCAAAGTCCTCTTATTAAGGGGATTTGTTCTGTGAAGTCTAGATTCAGTTGAAGGGCTGCACTTGAGGACCTAGAGGGCCACATGTGGCCTCAAGGCCGAAGGTTCCCCACCCCTGCTCTAATTCTATGGGCATTTTGTCAGGTTCAATAAATATTGCTTTATTGATTTAATGACGTTTTATTTCTCCTGGCAATGTTCTGGATTCCTATTCCTGGTTTAGCTTAGGCCAGTAATAGCTGAGTAGGTTAGGGTAGCCAACAAGTTCAATTCATTAATATTTTATTAAGCTAGATTCTGAGGAAGCTACAAAATTTAGATCACATGTGATACCTGCCTTCCTTGATTTTTACAGACTAGTAGACAAGTAATGTGGCTAAGGGGTAGCATTGGACAGAGCGCTGGGCCTGGAGTCAAGAAGACTCAACTGCCTGAGTTCAAATCTTGACTCAGATATTTACTAGCTGTGTGACCCTGGGCAAGTCACTTAACCCAGATTATCTCAGTTTCCTCATCTGTCAAATGGGCTGCAGAAGGAAATGGCAAACCGCTCCAGTATCTTTGCCAATAAAACCCCAAATGGGGTCACGGAGAGTCAGACACAGCTAAAAAAAAAAAGATTAAATGAGGGTAAAGTACCAACTTCCATTTCTACATGGTCAAGGATCAAAGTTTGACAAAATAAAATGCCACCCCCTGCTATTCCCCATTTCTGGGCATTCACTCTAAGACTGGCCACTATGCCTAGAACGACCGCTTGTGTTTTCATCTCTGCTCTTCAGATTTCCTGTCTTTTTACCTCAAGGCTCAGGAGAACGATCTCCTACTTCAGCTCATGACCCCCTCCTCCACAACTTCTTTTCCAGCATTACCTTTTTTCTAGATTTCTCCTCTGCCTTCATTGCACTCAGTTCTGTGTGCATAGAATTCCTGCACCCTTCACCCATTATAATGTAAATTCCCCAAGGAGAGAGGCTCAATAGAAAAAAAAAAAACTTGCCATCCCTAGTTCCTAGCATGGTTCCTTACGCATAGTAGGCACTTCAGACAAGTCTGTTAAATTGAGTTGAAAAACCGTTACCTGGCTAGAGACCATACCCTTAATGCTAACTAGTCACCTCTCAGATAAGAACAGGTCCAGAGGCTGGGCCAAGAGAGTGTTTGTGATGCATTCCCCTATTTAGATCACAGCTGTAAACTCATGTCTTGCAGAGGGCCAGCCAGGGCATCATTGTCATATGAGTTTGTCATTGTCACATGATTTCGTCATCGTCATATGATTTTCTGACCCATGGGCTGGTTTGGCCTCTGAAGTCAGGTGGAGCAACTTGAGACATCTGAGCAATTGCCAGTGACAATTTTGGAACTGGCTGCTTGTGCCTCCACCTGCTGAAGGGTGCCCTGGTCTGCTCAGAGACAAAGCATGTAGGAGCAAAACAGAAGAAACAAGTACCTAGTCCCACCGACAGGAAGGACCAACCCATTGACAAAGACCTCATGTCCATCCTGGAGTCCACCGTGGATAGGTCCAGAGAATGGAATGACCTGAAGAGAGGAGGAAAGATACAGTTGTTAGATCTAGGCCTCCAAGCAAAAAAATCCAGGAAGGTCTTGTCCTCCAAGGTCTGGGCTTAGAGTCAAAGAGGAGACAGACCAAGACTACGCCCTGACGAGGTGGCTCCCCAGGATTTTACTGCTTTCCACCACCACCAAAAGGAATGGCAGGGAGGGGGTCTTTCTCCCTCCCATCCTTGGGACCATGGCTTTCTCTTCTGAATCTTTTTCTATAACCACCTAAAAATTGTTTCACTTTTTTATTATGAGCTTAACCATCATTAGCAAACATGTACAAACATTGAATGTGAAGCCACGAATTTCTCTTACTCGCAATTTGTTTTTCAAAAAGTCTATATTCAACGTAACACGATGGGAACAAAACTGTCCTATTTACGTCCCTTTTATAACTTCTTGCTTTTCTTCTGCCTTGTCAATTTCATTTTTATTGGTCCCATTTTATGGTTTTTATGACCTTAGTAAACATCAGCAAATATGAATATTTCAACATGCAAAGAAAAGCAGAAAGGGGGGATGATATAAGAAACTATCATAATGGCAGCTGGGTTCATGTGGACCATCTTAGAAAACTTGTGGAGTCCACACGTGCATCAGACACCCCTCACACTGTGGGCTTCTATTATTATTTGTTTCTTAAAAGAGGTGTGTTAAATATCACATGGTAGTTCCAACATATCCCTGCTTCTTTGTGTCCCCTTCTGAACTTCCTTCCACTCTCTTCTGTGCATTTCTAAACATTTAAATATTCTATTGGTTTTCTTCTTTTTTAAATACTATCACTACAACCCCCCCAAAATAAAAGTCCTCAGTTGTTGTCCCATGACTTTTAACTGGCACCCCTCCCCTACCCACTCTCTTTTTCCATCACATCTTTGTTTTTAAACCAGCATTTTCAAAGTGTGCTTCAGGAATCCTTAGGGATCCTTTCAGGGAGTTCATGAGGATGAAATTATTTTTACAATAATACTAAGATATTTTAATTCTTACAATAATAATTTCTAATAATAAACATTAATTGACATAACCCTCATGAACAAAAGCTCTTTAGGGGATCCTCAATAATTTTTAAGAGTGTAAAGGGACCCTCAGACCAAAAAGTTTGAGAACCATTCTTCCAAAATAAGCATTGCTTTGCTAGAGTGGTAGGAAATTTACTTGAATCATGGACCTCTTCTTAAGATTCCTTCTGAACACAGATTTCCAACTGATAATCAGACCCTATACATGCTCTTTTCTGTGTTCTGTATATTCCTCCTGAGTAGCTTCCTTGTTCCCTGTTACCCTATAATTGTACCTCATCATTCATGTAATCATGTGATCAAAATGTCCCTAACTTCTGCATTCTTGCAACACAGATGTCAGACTGTCTGAAAACCATGATCTCTGGGCATGCACTTTTCTAAGTCATCTTAAATCCAGCACAGACTGTCACAAACATTCTGCAGAAACAAACTTATTGCCTCTTGTTGAAGTATTAAAGCTGTTTTCCAATGTAAACTTATCCTTTGCCCAGGTAACAATTCTTCTATCTGGTGGATTTTCAAATAAACTGGTTGGTGACAATGTCATTCAGTAGAGTTTCTGTTAGAGAGTAGCTAGTGGTAGAAGAGAATGTCACATCTGGAAGGATTCTTTCCCTAAGAGGGTTAGTTTATAATAGGGGTGGGGAACCTGCAGCCTCGAGGCCATATGTGGCCCTCTTGGTCCTCAAGTGCAGCCCTTTGACGAATTCAATCAAAGGGCTGCACTTGAGGACCTAGGAGGCCACATGTGGCCTTGAGGCTGCAGGTTCCCTCACCCCTGGATTATATATACATGTGTATACATGTATATGCATTCATTATATAAACTAATCTAGTTTGTTAAAAATGAAGCAATATATCCCACTGAACTTCAAGTACCTTTATTATTTAATATAGTGCTTGTCACTAGCCAGTAGAAAGGTAAATATTTCATATCATGACTAGCTCTTCTTTTACATAAGGTTAGGTGACTAAAAATTTTACAATGAATTTCCCTCTCTCAACAAGAGAACTTAAAAATTACTCTTACCATTTTTCACTGTATGTTTGTGTGAGTGGACAGTTTCATTTTATTCTTGTTTTAAATCAAAATAAAGAAATACATTATGCAAAAAAAATTTACTAGAGTCAGAAGAGAGATGTATGTTCAATCATTTTTCAGTCATGTCTGACTCTGTATGACCCCATTTGAGGTTTTCTTGGCAAAAATGCTGGAGTGGTTTGCCATTTCCTTCTCCAGTTCATTTTACAGATGAAGAAACTGAGGCAAGCAAGGTTAAGTGACTTGCCCAGGGTCATACAGCTAGTATGTGTCAGAGGACAGATTTGAACCCAGGTCTTCTTAACTCCAGGCTTATCACTCCTTCCTTATCCAGAAAAGATCATTCTCAAATTCATGCATATTTAGGAGAGGGGAGTGTTTGCCACACCTTATTCCACCACATGGAGGCCATCTCCAGTTGTCCTGATCTATATCTGGCCACTGGATCCAAATGGCTCCAGAGGAGAAAGTGAGGCTGGTGACTTTGCATAGCTCTGCCTCACTTAAATCCAATTCACATGCAAGTCATGGCATCACCTCCCGGATGTCATGGTCCTCTCTGAGAATGAAGGACAAACAACACCAACATTCTGTCCCTTACTGTTCTGGTAAATCCTATTCCTTGAGGTCTCACTTCCATCATTTTTTAAAAACTGATGATAAACTCATCTCATCGGCCTCTCGGGACTGTGAGCAGAAGCAGCCTCAGCTGACTTGAGCTAGACACCCACGGGGTGATATTGGGGATTCTGGAAAGACCTACCCATCTCTCCAAATATTTCCTCTACCTGTTTTCTGATGCCTGAGATTCTACTAACAGGCAGGAAAGCCTTTCATTCTGCTACTGGAGAGCATGTTTAAACTACAAATACTCTTGAGAGAGCTTAGTTAGGGCTTAACTTGAACCAACACCTCCTTTCCTGGGCGAAGGTAACATGGGAGTAACAGTAACAAAATGATCTTGTTTGTATCTCCTGAACTTCTTTTTGTTGCCTTCTGCCCATGGATGGGATGCGGTAGGCAAAGAAACTCTCAGATACCTCGGAAGCTCCAACTCTTGAAGGGAGGCATTTTAGAGATTATCTTGTATTATGCGTACAGTTTTTCATTTACTCTTTCATACGGGGCTCTTGAAGCAGCTAGGTGGCGCCATAGAGCGCTGGGCCTGGGGTCTGGAAGACTCGTCTTTTTGAGTTCCAATCCAGCCTTAGACACTTAATACCTGTGTGACCCTGAGCATCCCTGACTCCATTTCAAAATTGTGCTTTGACCCTAGCATCTCTAAATCTTTGGGTTTTGCAATACCACATGACCCCTACCTTGTTCAAGCCATGGCTGAACCTTCCCAGATGTGGTTATCTTATCTTCTCCATGATGGTCTTGTATGGACTTGTTTGTTTGTGTTTGAACCCTTCCAACTGTGACTTTGAAGTCATGGCTAGAAGGCAAGCAGGTGTCTCTTGGGAAGGACAGCTGGTTATTTTCTCTTTGTATAAACGCAGTACTTTGGCAGGTATCCCTGGAGGAGTTTTAAGTGGGAGATAAGGAAATGGAATAGAACAGCAGTGAAGAACCTGCAGCCTCAAAGCCACACGTGGCCTGCTAGGGTCCTTGGGTGCGGCCTTTTGGCCGAGTCCAGGTTTGACAGAACAAATCCTTTTATTAAGGAGATTTGTTCTGTGAAGTTTGGATTTAGTCAAAGGGCTGCACTTGAGGACCTAGAGGGCCACACGTGGCCTCAAGGCCACAGGTTCCCCAGTCCTAGACCAGAATGATGGAATACAAGAGTTAGCAGTGGTTTGGGGTTGAAGGTCTGAGTTTCCTTCCCATCTCTGCCTCCCTTCTCTCTGTGTGCTCAGCCGTCCTGCCCACAGCGGCCTGTGCCTTGGAGGGAGTGGTGGTCAGCTTTCAGGCAGGAGAGGTTGTAAGCATGTAGGAATCCAGCCAGCAGCTTCTCCTGGCCCAGTGTTTGTGGTCTTCTGATCAACCCCACATCTCTGTGATGATTTCACAGTTGCATCACAAAACCCAGAAAGTCTGCTAAGATTCTCGGAAAGAGGTTTTGCAACAACTTGGCCTTGACTAAAAAAAAAAGTTGAATCAGCCTTGGGGGTAGGGAAGGGTAAAGTTGAACATTTTTGGATAGGGGTAAAGAGTTAAAATGTGGTATAGTGGATAAATTCTAGACTTGGAGTTAGGTTTCAGATCTTGCTCGATGCTAGCTGTGTGATCCAAGATAAATCACTTTACCTCTCTGAATCTCCCCATTCACATTTGTAAAATGGGGCAGCTAGATGGCACAGAGGAGAGACTGCCAGGCCTGGAGTCAAGAACTCATCTATGTGAGTTCAAATCCAGCCTCAGACACTTACTAGCTGTGTGGCTCTGGGCAAGTCACTTAACCCTTTTTGCCTTAGTTTCTTCATGTTAAAATAAGCCAAGAAAACCCCAAATGAGGTCAGGAAGAGTTGAACATAACCCAAACAACCGAACAACAACAACTCACTAGCTGGTAGCCAGTACAGTCTTGCCTTCAGGAGATGCTCTCCTCTAGTGTAAGAGCTACTGAGGCAGAATTCTTTACCAACGCTAGATAGTGGTATGTCAGGACAAGGAATCTTAATACTCCTTCCTTGGCCTCATTAGAAGTGACACTCCTTCTGCAGCCTGAACCCTGGGCACCATGCCTTTCCTTTTTCCACAGACCCTGAGCTCCAAACTGCAAGCAGTCATAGAGCCCGAAGCTTTGGAAATTTAGTGATGGGCCTGCCTCCTCTTGGACTAAATAGGAGCCTCAAGGCTTGATCAGACTTCTTAGACCCTTATGCCATCCCTGAAGCCAATAGATTGAGAAGTAATAAGGCTAAGAAAGCAGCGTGGAGAGCAAGCTGGGTTCAAATCCTCTATCTGATGCTTACTAGCTGTGTGACCTGGGCAGGCTGCTTCACCTCCATGAATTCTCTGAAAATCAAAAGGGTTGAACTCGAGGCCCCTGAGATCTCTTCCAGCCCTAGATCTGGGAACCCATCAATTTCTCGGTTTCCTCAATTAGAAACAGAAATCGAAAGGGTTGTACATGAGGCCCCTGAGCCCTTCCAGTTATGGTTGCATAATGTACAATCCTCTACCACACCGTTTCATTGTGAGGACAGGGATATGAGAAGGGTCTTTGGGATGTCTCTACTTCTACTCAAGTCATCCATGACTTGGAGCTAGAAAGGAGAGCTGGCAATGCCATCTAGCCCAACAACTCTCCTTTTACAGCGGAGGGAACTCATGCCTAGGTAGGTAGGGACTTGTTCAGGGTCACATAGCTAGTAAGCTTCAGAAATGGAGCTTGAGATTTCTCCCTGACTCCAAACCCAGTACCCTCCGTAATACCACACAGCCTCTATTATGGAAGCTGCATCATGGGACCGAGAGAGGACTAGACCTGGCTTCAGAGATCCTAGATTCTAATCCCATTTGCCACTTATTCCCTGGGAAAGCTCGAGGGATGTTTTTAATTTCTCACAAAGCAGGGAAGCAGGAAGTTCTCTATTATTCCACTGCCAGCTTTCGGTTTCCATGAGCCCCCATATCAGCTGCCACAGCCTTAGGGGTGGGGTCTGAGCACAGTCCACGTAAAGAAAGCTCAGGCCCAATATACAAATCCTTCCTGGCTCAGTGACCACCACCAACATCCATTCTTATTTTTTCTCCCCTTATCTCCTAAATGTGAGAGGCTCTCCCTATATGGCCTACTGGCACCCCAACTGTGCCAGGAGGGGCAAAAAAGCAGTGTGTGCTTAGCCTACAAAGCTAGCATGCAACATCTAGGGGCCTTGGCAGATTGCCTACGTCCAGCCCTCTGGGACTAGATTCCCTCACATGAACCTGAGGTAGTATTTCCAGGAAGGGAATAGAGAATTCCTTAAACTGAGAATCTGTCCAGTACAAAGCAAGGCTGAAACCAGGGTGAGCCGGGTATGAGGCTGACCTACCTCAGACTTCAGGAGAAGATGAGATGCAGAGAATCACAGCTCTTAGAGCAGGAAGGGCCTTAACTTAGCATCTGGTCTAATCCTTGTACAGATGAGAAAACTGAGGCCTGGAAAGCATTAAGAACTTGGAGAGTGTGGGGCAGGGGGGAGGGGCTACAAGAGGGAAGGGGAAAGACGAATATATTTATGAAGCTCATGGAACTTTACAAATACTCTCTCAGTTGACCCTCACAACCCTGGGAGGTAGGGGCTATTATTATCCCCATTTCATTGTTGAGGAAACTAAGGCTTAGAGAGATTAAGTGACTGGTCCAGAGTCACACATCTAGTAAGTATCTGAGGCAGAATTTGAACTCAAGTCTCCCTGACTTTCAGCCTAGCACACTCTTTCATTGCTCTACCTACCTGTCTGACTGTCCAGGTTTCCTGTCTAGCCAGTTTCTCAGTTTCCTTCCCAAGCCCTCTGGTGACAGATGTACAGTTGCCTCAAAGGTATGAATTTTGGGGTGGATCAAAAAAGAGCACTAGTTTCCTAGTCAGAGGACCTGGGTTCAAATCTATGTGACCTGGAGTAAGTTACCTAACCTTTCTGGTACTCAGTTTCTAGCTTCTAAGGATCCTTCCAGTTCTAGATATATGATCTCATGCCTTTTTCCTCTCTCTTCTCCGTATCCTTAGCTGCACCTGGATGTGACCTTGGGCCACCTGCTTAGCTCTTCTGGGCCTCGGTCTCCTCATTTGTAAAAATGAGAAAGCTTAGTCTATGTCATGGATTTAGAGCTAGGAGCAACCTTAGAGTTTATCTAGTCAAATGGTTCTCAAAACATGGTGTGAAGACCCTTGGGTGGGGAAAAAAGGGAGGAGGATTCCTGAGATCCTTCTGGAGGGTCTGTGAGGTCAAAATTATTTTCATAATAATACTAAAATGTTATTATCCTATTAAAATACTCCTTCCTTTTCTAACTACATATCTGTGTGAGGCTGGATTTTCTTCCTATACTGCAACCAGAACAATGTATCATAACAAATTGAATTCAGAAGCAAATACAAGAATCCAGCTGTCTTCTATTAAGCCAGACATTAAAGAGACTTCCAAAAATACATAAAAACAGTTTCACTTTTCATTTTCCTTGTTTTGGAAAATATAGTAATTTTTCATTAAAAATACATTGTTAGCAGGTAATGGGTTTTTATTGCTTTTTAAAATGAATTACTAAATTCGTGAATTAATTGGAATTAATGAATTAATAAATATTTTAAAATTTGATCAGCTTTAATTTCTAATATAGTAAGTATCAAGCTCTTTGGGATCCTCAATAAATTTTAGAGTGTAAAGTGTATGTGGTATAGAGGGCAAAGTAGTCCTGAGACCAAAGACTTTGCAAACCGCTGGTCTAGTCCAACCCCATTACTATACAGACAACCTCTAAGGTCCCTTAGAGATCTAAATTGTAAGGTCTGATTTATGATTCTTCATCAGACCAGGGGCTGGGAAAGCAGAAGGGAAGGAACCCAAAGACAGTTCTGGGACAGATGAGGGAAGCAGAGGTAGAGAGCTGGCTCTTTCACACTCCCCAAACACTTCCTCAGGATTTCTCATCCACCAGGCTGAAGCACAATTACCATGTATCTCACAGCAGGACAGCTATCAAGGAGAGATCTCTGGGCTTCTGACCTTTTTATATTCTCTGTGGAGTAGGATTCCTGCTCCCCTTCACTCCCTATCCTCTCCAAAATACACCGTTCTCCCCTGACTATTTCCTTTAATACCCCAGATGCATGTTTTCAGAGCAGGCTCCTTATAGATGCATGGAAGTAGCCTGCTCCACTCCACCATAGCCCGCTTCCTCGATGTGGTGCCTACCACAAACAGACTCACCGGATTGTGGTAGAAAGGCTGGCTACCACCGAAAGACATGGTGCCGCCGCCGCTGCTGCTGCTGCTGGTCCTGCTGCTGCTGCTGCTGGTCCTGCTGCTGGTCCTCCTCCTCCTCCTCCTTTCATTAAACCAAAAGCCGGAAAAGGGGAGGATTCTCCAGAGAAATAGAAACTGATACCAAGCTAATCTGGCAGCAGTTCAAAGGGAGGGAGCTGTTCAGAAGGAATCGATCGGGGCAGGGGAGGTAGGTGAAAACGGGTGACCGTGCAGGGGGGAGGGGGGGCCCACTATGCTTTTCATTCTACTCCCAAATAGAGCACCTATTTCTATATAACATGTACTCAATATAACACTCAAGTCGGTAAATGCAAAGTCATTTCCCGAAGGAAAGAACCCTCACAGACGGAGACACGGAAGGAAGCTTCTTTCGTCAAACTTCCTCTTTTGACAGTAGGGGAAACTGAGGCTCAGAGAGACTCAGTGGCAGAGTTTGGATTCATATCCAAGCCCCCTTACTCCAAATCCAGCAACTCTTCCCAACAGGCTAGGCAGAGCTCCTGGAACATGTGGGATCCCTGTTACTCTCTTGGGTACTTGATATAAATTGTCTCCTAGTCAGATATGACTGGATGAAACCAGCTAGTTCGTAAGTTCCTTGAGGGCAGGGGCTTCATGTTAGAGGGTTCTAGATCCAGAAGGGACCTCAGAGGGTGTCCAGCAACCCCTTCATTTTACAGACGAGGAAACTGAAGCCCAGGGAAATTCAACCGCTTGCCCAACGCCATACCAAGCAAAATGATCATACCCTCTTATGTCCCCTTGTGTCACCTGCCAAGGCTAGGGAGCAGTCAGTGTTAGAAGTACAGAGCCATAACTGGCGGTTTGGGGGACGAGGCAAGCAGCACCCCAATGTGCCCTCAAATCGATTTTTAGGACAGATTCAGTTGTGGAAATGGGGACTAAAGAGAAGGCTTTGGGACAACGGGCCCTGTGGGAACCATAGCCCTAGGTGATTGTCCTGTGGTGGGGAGACAGAGACCCTGGGATGCCAGTCTTCAAGGGCTGAAACTCTAACTTAGTGAGACTCCTAATGGGGAATCTGGCCTCTGGTTGGGGTGGGGGTAGGCGTGGTGCAAGCTACTCATCTGGCACCTTTCCACTCTAACTGAGGGAGAGGTTAGCTGGGTGCTGCTTCCATCATTTCCGTGCTGCTACAAATAGAGTCAGTTCCCTCTAAATCTCAGTGCCCTGGGGCACAAATCTGGCTTCAGTGGGGGGTGGGGAGGGGAAAGGACATAGATGTCAATGTAGGAGAGCAATAAAGAAGCACTTGTACCGGGCAGAAAGGGGTGTGGGTAGATAGAAGGCAGTGGGGAGCCGGGGCTGGGGCAGGGAGAAGGGAATGGTGTTTGTGACAACACTACTGACTTCATTGGTCAGTCAACAGAAGGGTTTGCATTACTGAGCAAGTGCTATGTGCTCAGCCCTGTTCTAAAACAAATTGTGCTCATTGCCTTCAAGGAACCTGCACTTTAGACGGGGAGGGAAAATTATTGCATATGCACATAAAACAATTTGAATATGAGGAAGTGTTTATATATGTATACATATGTACGCATATGTATATGTACACACACACACACACACACACACACACATATAGGAAATGAAAGTACAAGAGAGATGAGTTGGAAGAGCCTAAATTTAGACCTGGAAGGGACCCAGAGGCCATCAAGTCTAATCCCTTGTTTTAGCAGTGAAGCAGCTGAGGCTCAGAGAGGTTACTCAAAGTCACCCAGACAATAGAGGCAGGATCCTCTGGCCCAGAGCCTCTGACTCCAGAACCAGTACTCTGTTCACTGTGCCTCCAAGGAACTCCTGGAAGGCTTCATGGAAGAGATGGGATTTGACATATTAAAATGTCAGTCCCTCCGTGGAGTTGTACAACCATTCTGGAAAGCAGAAAACCCCACATGGGTCAGACACGACTGAAACAACTGAACGATGACAAAATGACTAAAAAACGACAAAAGCAATCTCAAAGAGGAAACCACTAGCAGCTGGGGAGCTGGAAAAAGCTTCGGGTGAAAGAAGGGATCTGAGCCCCCTTGAAGGATGTTGGGGTATGGGGAGCTAGCTATATCCTGGTTAGTGGTTAGGCCTCTTAGACCTCTAAGAGGCAAGGCAGCCTCCTAGGCCTCTGCTAGGTAAGGTCATTTGAAGATAGGTCTGTGTGAGGCAAAAGCTATCTAAGGATAAGAAGACACGGCCTTCGCAGCTGCTACCCACATGGGAAAAAAACAGAAATGTTTCAATATGGTTAGCATTGAGGGAAACTAGTGTCTCGTTCCCAGGAACAAGGAGATAAAAAACTTAACCATTACTTCATTGTATTTTTCTGAGAAGTCAGGACGAGTCAGCGATTAGCCTGCATAAAAGATTGTCATTCACCCCATTAAAATCAGTCTACAGCCAGACTATGTGACTCACCTAGCCCCATGTCTGTGTCTTTTGTGTCAATTACTTCACCCTAAACCATGCTCCACTGCTGGCATTGGGCAAAGGGATGAGGAAGGAGAACATTCCGGGCACAGAACTAAGAGTGTCAAATGTGTAGATAGGAAGGAGGAGAGAGAGAGAAGGGGATTTGGAGGAATACTCTAGCAATGAGCAAACAAAACTGCCTCTTGAGTTGGGGGCCCTGTAGAAATGGGGAGAACCTGAAGGCAGTCTGCACAGGATAACTTTGAGAAACTTCGACAGAATTAAAATGTTTAAAGACATTTCCCATCCAGATGAAGAAGCTCCCTCTACCAAGGCAGATTGATGCCTTTTCTACAATTTATAATCTTAGAGAGAATCTTGAGGATATTGAAAGGTTAAGTGACCTATCCAGAAGTCACAAAGTCGGGTTATATGAGGCTTGAAGGGGCGGCTAGGTGGTGCGGTGGATATAGAGCTCCAGGCTTGGAGTCAGGAAGACTTGAGTTCAAATCTGGCCTCAGACACTTATGATCCTGGGCAAATCACTTAACCCAATTTGTCTCAATTTCTTCGTTTGTAAAACGAGCTGAAGAAGAAAAGGGCAAAAAAGCCAAAAACAACCCTCCATTATTTTTGCCGAGAAAACCCCAAATAGGGTCATGAAGAGTCAGGCACAGCTGAACAATAACAGATTAGTCTTGAACCCAGGTATTCTCGGTTGACTAGCTGTGGGAGCCTAGGCAAGTCGTTTAAACCTGTTTGCCTCAGTTTCCTCATCTGTGAAATGAATTGGAAAAAGAGATAGAAAAACTGTTCCAGGATCTTTGCCAAGAATTATTTAATCGGGGACGATGGAAAGACCACTAAGGACAGGAGATATGGAGAAGGGCTCCATACAGGAAGTGACAACTCAGCTGTTTCCTCCTCTTCCTTTCCAAACACCATGTGTTTCTCCCAACAGTATTATGTGATCTAGCTTCCAACAGTCAACAAAGGAAAGTAACCCTGCCTCCTCCCCATTTCAGTGACCAGGCTGGTACACTGGGTCACTTCCCCAGCCTTCCCTCAGGACCCATTCTGCCTAGGTGGTAGTTAGCCTGACCCTGTTTTCAAGGTACAAGTCCATCATAAGAACCAAGGTCAAGAGCTACAGTTTCCGTGAGAGCTGCTAAGGCGTGGTGGCCTTACTTGTCACCGCCCCACTGAGCTAAGAGCATCATCTTGGGCGGAGGAGGGGAAGTGTTAAGGGGATTAGGTCGGAGTAAAGATTTCCAGGAAACCCATTTCCTTTGCTAGATGTAGATACAAAGTTAAAAGTAGTTATAAGACTTTCTTTAAGTTTCTAACTCACTCTTACCTCCTTGACTGTTCTTACTTCAGATTTCTAACCTTGTATCATCAATATTGAATCTATAATAGAGAAGTAGATGAGACTCTCCAGCCAAAGGAAAGGCTACCATATATTATGTTTTGTATATATCTTCCGTGAAACTGGCCCCTCCCCCGCCTCTCTCCCTCCCCAATCTGTGCATCAGTGATTTCCTTCTCAGTAACCATTGGCTCTCTTTTGGAGAGATTTGAACTGTGGGGAGAATGTGGCAATTTTTATTTGATATCTACTCTGTACAAAGAACTGTGATACCACTCTAGGAATGCTGTTGTTCAATTGTTTCCAACGCTTTGTGATCCCATAGCCCACATTGTCTATGGGGTTTTCTTGACAAAGATACTGAATTGGTTTCCCATATACTCCTGTGGATTAAGGTAAATAGAGTTTAAGTGACTTGCCCAGGGTCACACAGCTAGTAAATAAATGTCTGAGGCTAGATTTAAACTCAGGTCTTCCTGACTCCAAGCCTAGAGCTCTATATCCATTGTACCACCTAGCTTTTTGTGGTTAGGGGCAAGAAGAGATTGGGGGGAGGGGTTTGCTACAGATGTGGAAAATTGCATATACTTTCAAATGAGGTCATTTATTGTTGTTATTGTTCAGTCACTGGCTTACCATTTCCTTCACCAATGTGTCCACATTTTGCAGGTGAAGAACTGAGGCAAATAGGAGTTAAGTGACTTGGCCAGGGTCACACAGCTAGTAAGTGTCTGAGACCGAATTTGAACTCAGAACTTCTTGACTCAATGATGGATGCCCTATCCACTGTACCACCTAGCTGCCCCCTCTGGGAATATAAAAGTGAAAAATGAAAAAGTTTCCTTTGTGATCCTATGTATTTTATTTTGTACATTTAAAACCATTATCCTGAAAAGGGGCTCATAGGTTTCACCAGATTGCCCACGGAGTCTATGACACAAACAAGGTAAGAAAAAAGCCCTACGTTTAAAAGCACCCCCTCTTGATATGCATAAAATCATAGACACGTAGTATCATTCAGTTGGTCATATGAAACATAAGCGCATCTCTGTTTAAAACTAAAAGAAACCAATAAACAAATGACTTTAAATTGAAGTGAGGTGCTATCTATTCTTATGGCTCGAATGTGAAATTGGCGTCTGTCATTTCAATCTTTTAAATCTATTCTACTCCTCAAACCAATTTCAATTTTTTTTATTTTTTTTTTAAATTTCTTTATTTATTTTTAGTTTACCACACACGGTTCTACATAGTTTTGAGTTCCAGATTTTCTCCCCTCCCTCCCCCCTCCATCCCCAAGACGGCATGGAATCTCATATAACTGTCATGTATAACTTCGCATTGAATTAATTTATGCACTAGTCAAGTCGTGGAGAAGAATTTTGACCAATGGAATGAATCATGAGAAAGAAGAAACAGAACCAAAAAAAAAAAAACCCAACCCAAAAAAACAAAAGAGAAGCAAAAAAAAGGCGATCATGTAGTGCGCCTCGATCTGTATTCAAACTTCACAGTTCTTTCTCTGGATGAAGATAGCATTCTCCATCGTGAGTCCCCTGGAGTTGTCCTTGCCCCTTAGGTTGCTGAGAAGAGCGCAGTATGTCAGGGTTGGTCCTCACGGAATCCATATATCTGTGGCTGTGCACAACGTTCTCCTGGCTCTGCTCCGCTCACTCAGCATTATGTCGTGTAAAACCAATTTCAATTTTGATTCACTTATTCTGTGCCTACTCAGCCTAAGGCATTGTGCTAAGTGCCAGAAATACAGAGGTAAATGGGACCTAGTTCTTGTCCTCAAGACACTTGTATTAAAGCTAATATATAATTAGGTTTCCCTTTTTTCTTTCTTTCTTTTTTTATTTTAGGGTATGTGCTGCCAAAGCAAGCACTCCTTTAAAAAAAAACCTCAAGAACATAGAACTAGTTGTGCTCATCTGATTATGTATTAAGTTTGTTTTGTGTGTACTATAGGTGGAGGGAAAGCTAGGTTCTCATCACATCTCCAATTTCCAGCCCACCTCCCTATCGCCTCAGGAATTTCCCCATGGGTGATGTCAGGTCCTCTCCTGTGGTTTCCAAAGTCTTTCCTTGGGACCAATGGATTTCTCTCTCCCCAGAAGCCATGAATCAACCACTCACAACAGGTCATCTGTATGGATGCAGACAGCATTCTCTCTACCAATCAGCATAGACAGCCCTTACTCAGGCTTGGTTGAAAGCTTGATTCCACAAGGTCATCTTTAGTATTCCTAAAGAAATCTGTGGAAATTTCATGACTCTTATCCTTGGCACTTTTTTTTTTTGGAAGCTTGGTCTGAGCGTGGACTTAGCAGTTACTGCATTGTCAGTACAAAGTGGGGTCCTGGGGGGCAGACATGCTTCCGGATCTACTTAGACATAAGTAGTCCAAGCCAGGTTACAGATCCTGGCTGTGACATTTACTACCTGGGTGATCTGGGGACAGTCACCTGGGCCCACAGGAAACTGTCTTACAGCGTTGTTCTTTTCCCACCTTTTCCTTTGGGTTCTCTCTCTCTCAGGAGAGGAGTCACAGATGCCACTGTCTAGGTCCCCTCCAGCCTCCACTGGGAATCCCTAGTGAAGAGGAACTCATTATGTCCTGAGGCAGCTCATTGCCTCTGCCTCTGCTTTTGCCTCTTAGTCTCCCTTTCATCTCCAAAGGAGGGTAAATTTTGATGACCAAAAGCTGTCTAGTTAACTTGGAATTTACTGGCTGGATTTCTTTCTCAAAGACCAAACCTTAAACCCATTTCACTCTGGAGCTCATAGATTAGACCACAATAGGTCCCTGCCCAAGCACCATTTAATGGCTATTTTGGGGGCCCTCCTGGCTCAGAGTGAATATAAATAGTAACTGTTTCTCTTTTAGCCGGCAGCCCTCATGGTCTTCGCCTCCCAGTTTGGTTTTTTTTTTTATTAAAGGGTCCACCCCTTGACTCACTTCTTAAAGAGTCCTATTTACTGAATGGGCGTTATCTCACTCAAAGTGAGAACCTGAAAAGACCTTAGCCTAAAAGAGCTAGCATCTCCCTGGGTCATCCTGGGTCATCTCCATTCGTCCCGATGAACATCTGGCCACTGGACCCAGATGGCTCTGGAGGAAAAAGTGAGGTTGGTGACCTCGTACAGGCTTCCCTCATTCAAATCAAAGTCAACTGTAAGTCAAGTCATCATCTCCCTGATGTCATGTCCATTCCACTACATTCATATACCACAGCTTATTCAGCCATTCCCCAATTGATGGGCAACCCCTCAATTTCCAATATTTTGCCACCACAAAAAAGGCTGCTACAAATATTTTTTACCATGTCCCATGGCATTTCTTCGAGAACAAAGGACAAACACAAGCCTGACCCCACCCTCCAGGTGATCACAAATTGTTGGCCAAGAGAAATTACATTTCTGATCTGCAAAAAGGTCTTAAAGCAAAACTAGTTTCACAGAAGCTGATATGACTTGTAAATCAGTAACTACGTTGACTCCTAGATAGAGCTACAAAGGACCTTAGAGACACACAGCATGTACACAGATAAGTATATACGAGGCTATTTGAAGGGAGAGAGAGCCCTGGCAACTAGAGTGATCAGGGGAGGCTTCAGGTGTGAGAAACACAGTTTTGTGGATCACTGGACTTCCTAGGCAGAACCAAAGTCCTGAGGAAGAACCCCATGATAATCCCTAAGGAAGGCTGTGCAGACCACAGGACTCCCAGAGGAAGACCAAGTGGTAGCCTCCCTTTATCTATGGGGATCACAGGGCTTCCTAGGGGTCAGACCCTAAGGAGGACCCAAGTGATGGCCCCTTAAGAAGGCTGTGCAGATCACAGGATTCCCCAAGGAAATCCCAAGTGGTAGCCCTCTTAACACTGCAGTGGGGATCACAGGACTCCCCAAGGCAGGATCAGGAAGTTGGCCCGAGAAATGCTTCCGCCGCTCATTTCTTTCCTGGTAGCATAACCTTAGGAAGATCCATGTGATTTGCCCATTCTCACCCAAAGAACTCAGGACCAGAGTGAGCGGAGGAAGGCATTTATTATAGTCCTCGAGGGAGTGGGTGCAGTGCTCACTAGGAACACTCACACTGATACAGCAGCAGGAATGTGGGGGGGGGGGGCGGGTAACTATCACGTCCACTCCTGTTTGAGTTATGGTTATTTTATATTCTTTTACTTTTTACATAGTTTTCTTAGGACATACAGTTTATATAGGTAGGATAATAAGGATACAGAAGCAGAAGTGAAGTTAATTAGTTCTATCTTCCTTGTCTGAGTTAGGATTAATCTACATTCTTTATTTCCCCTACCTTCCTTCTTTAACATATGTAAACCATGCAAATCAGTAGGCCTGGACCTTTGACCAAGACCAGACCCTTGAACTGACATGATAAGCTTGAACTGGTTCTACCGGTTTGGCCTCTCTAGTTTCCCTGACACCAGGATGGCCATTGTCTTGACAAATAAGTGTTAACACAGCTATATGGATAGCTTCTGTGGGAGCAAAACCTGATACGATACTATCTTTTCTTTTTTTTTTAAATTTGTTTTTTTTTGACACTTTAATCATTATTTATTTATTTATATTTTTATTTTTCAGCATTAATTTTCACAAGAGTTTGAATTACAAATTTTCTCCCCATTTCTACCCTCCACCCCCACTCCAAGGTGCCATATATTCTGATTGCCCCATTTGCCAGTGAGCCCTCCCTTCTGTCACCCCACTCCCCCCCCATCCCCTTTTCCCTTACTTTCTTGTAGGGCAAGATAAATGTTTATGCCCCACTGCCTGTATATCTTATTTCCTAGTTGCATGCAAAAACTTTTTTTTTGAACATCTGCTTTTAAAACTTTGAGTTCCAAATTCTCTCCCCCTTTCCCTCCCCACCCACCCTCCATAAGAAGGCAAGCAATTCAACATAGGCCACATGTGTATCATTATGCAAAACCCTTCCACAATACTCATGTTGTGAAAGACTAACTATATTTTTTGCTCCTTCCTATCCTATCCCCCTTTATCCAATTTTCTCCCTTGACCCTGTCCCTTTTCAAAAGTGCTTGCTTTTGATTACTTCCTCCCCCTAATCTGCCCTCCCTTCTATCATCCTCCCTTTTTTATCTCCTTCCTCTTTCTTTCCTGTGGGGTAAGATACCCAATTGAGTATGTATGCTATTCCCTCCTCAGGTCAAATCCGATGAGAGCAAGATTCACTCACTCCCCCTCACCTGCCCCCTCTTCCCTTTCTACAGAACTGCTTTTTCTTGCCACTTTCATGCGAGAGAATTTACCTCATTCTCTCTCTCCCTTTCTCCCTCTCTCAATGTATTCCTCTCTCATCCCTTAATTTGATTTTATTTTTTTAGATATCATCCCTTCATATTCAACTCACCCTGTGCCCTCTGTCTATATATACATATGTATATTCCCTTCAGCTACCCTAATACTGAGGTCTCATGAATTATACACATCATCTTTACATGTAGGAATGTAAACAAAACAGTTCAACTTTAGTAAGTCCCTTGTGATTTCTCTTTCCTGTTTACCTTTTCATGCTTCTCTTGATTCTTATGTTTGAAAGTCAAATTTTCTATTCAGCTCTGGTCTTTTCACTGAGAAAGCTTGAAATCCTCTATTTTATTGAAAATCCATATTTTGCCTTGGAGCATGATACTCAGTTTTGCTGGGTAGGTGATTCTTGGTTTTAATCCTAGCTCCATTGACCTCTGGAATATCATATTCTAAGCCCTTCGATCCCTTAATGTAGAAGCTGCTAGATCTTGTATTATTCTGATTGTGTTTCCACAATACTCAAATTGTTTCTTTCTGGCTGCTTGCAGTATTTTCTCCTTGACCAGGGAACTCTGGAATTTGGCTACAATATTCCTAGGAGTTTTCCTTTTTGGGATCTTTTTCAGGAGGTGATCAGTGGATTCTTTCAATTTCTATTTTACCCTCTGACTCTAGAATATCAGGGCAGTTCTCCTTGATAATTTCTTGAAAGATGATATGACTCTTTCCACATCATGGTACATCTATTAAGATAGGTCCTAAGAGAGCGATCACCTCCATGAACCTGGTAACCAAGGTCAACAGAGGTGACCACATTTCCCATGGCATACAGTTCATCCTGTTTGGCATGTGTTTGCCTAGAGAAAGCTAGGTGATCTAGTGAATAGAGCACTGAGCCTAGAGTCAGGAAGACTTTCCCAGTTGTGTGACCCTGGGTATGTCACTTAACTTCTGTCTGCCTCAGTTTCTTCAACTATATAAAATGAGAATAATAACAGCACCTACCTTACTGTGAGGATCAAATGAGATATTTCTAAAGGGCTTAGCACAGTACTTGGCACATAGTAAGTGCTTAATGTATGCTTCTTCCCTTCCCCTCCACATATGTATACCCATTCTGAAGAAATAATCCTGGAGTAATGTCTGCTGGAAAAATGTCCTGTTGTTTTCAATCTCATGTGCACTATAGGGTCTAGCTTAGATGGATGTCCCACAGTCTAGGAGTATGGCCAGAGCTCACCCAGTCCTGTCCCAGGAAGCAGAAGTGGAAACTTTTTCTGGAAATTAGCTTGAATGCATGTCATCAAATCCTAGATTTAGAGCTAGAAGAGACCTTAAAAGCCATCGAGCTCAACTCTGTCATTTTACAGATGAGCAAACAGGCCCAGAGATGTTTAGTGATGAAGAGGTTAAAGCACACAGACAGGCCAAGTGATTTGCCAAAACCTATTCAGCCAGTGAGTGCCTGAGGCAAGATTTAACTCAGAACTTTATCTGCTGCACCTTCTTGCTTCCGTACTTCAATAGTATCTGTGACCTTATCCAAGTATCCACCAAAAAGAAGGCCTCAGTGCCATGTCCAAGTTCCCAGGCTAATGTGTTCACCTGCTTTGTGAAAAATGTCACTGATCCCTGAGGTTCTTGGACACATTGTGCCCAAGGTAAAGTCACACTAGTTCACGTTTTCTTAACTTTCTACCTGCACTATGATAATAGCCTGCTAACTGGTCTGGTTGCTTCTAGTTTCCCTATTCCCAAAGCTCAGCACTCCTCATCTTGGTGTATACAGCCCTCTACAATCTGGTGCCACCCTTATTTCACATTCTTCCTTATTACTTACTCCCCTTCACACAATCTATATTCCAGCCAAACTGACAGACTGATTAGAAGTTCCCCGAACTCCACACTCCATCTTCATCTTCCTCATTAGATTGGCTGCTCCTTGAGGGCAGGGATAGATTGCCCTTTGCTTCTTTTTGAATCCCCTCAGCACTTAGCATAGTACCTGGCTTAATATTAATTAATTAATTAATATTAATAAATATTTATTGAATGAATGAATGAACCTGCATTCAGCCTGGAATGCATTCCCTCCTCATCTCTGCTTCTTAGAATCCTTGGAGCTCTTTCCTTCTTCAAATGACTTTGTATTTACTTATCTGTGTACATGTTGTATATAAATATACTGCAAACTCCTCTGAGGGCTGGTTTTATTTCGTTGTTGTCTTTGTATGGCTAGTGCCTTCCCCACAACAGAATTTTGATTTTGTTGTTATACTATTCCATTGTGTTCATGAACCAAAGGTTGCCTAGCCATTCTCCAGTAGATGGATATCTACTTTGTTTCCAGCTCTTTGCTACCACAAAAAGTACT
The DNA here is from genome assembly GCF_011100635.1 of Trichosurus vulpecula. Lineage (NCBI taxonomy): Eukaryota > Metazoa > Chordata > Mammalia > Diprotodontia > Phalangeridae > Trichosurus > Trichosurus vulpecula. Next base: position 37,017,531 of record NC_050579.1, read on the forward strand.
GTGTAATCCTGATCAAGTTACTTAATTTCTCTGAGTCTCAGTTTACCCATCTGTAAAATGGGAATAGTAGTGGCATCTACCTCATAGCATTGTTGTGAGGATAAAATGAAATAATACTTTTAAGTGCTAAAGAAATATTAGTTATTATTGTTGTTATTATTTTATTCTATAAAGGACTTTTCTGCTTTTCAGCCCCTTGGGTGAAAGTATTGGGATCCCTAGGTTCAAAGACACTTCCCTGCCCCCATATTTCCAAATTGACTTTTCCCCTAACAGTGTATTATTGTGTCTTTTTTTTAGTCCCTCCATTCCTATCTTTGTTTTTCAATCTTCTCAATGTTCTGGATGTAAGATGAAAAACTCAGTTGTTTTGATTTGCATTTCCCTTATTTGTGATTTGGAACAACCTTTCACATGTGATGAATAGTTTATAAAATTCTTCTGAGAAGTTTGTTTATATCCTTTGACCAGTTATCCGCTGGTGGATGGTTCTTGGTCTTATAGATTTGTGGTAATTACCTATATTTCTTGGATATCAGACCCTTATCGGAGACATAAAATGCAAATATGCAAACTTTTTCTCCCATTGAATGTTTCCTTTCTTATCTTGGTTGCATTGATTTTGTTTTTGCAAAAGTTTTTTGGTTTTATGTCATCTAATCTATTTTATCTTTTGTAATAACCTCTAACCCTTGTTTAATGCAGAACTCTCCATACATGTCTTTTTAAAAATCTAAGTTGATCAATGAGTTTCTGTATATCAAGATCAGCCTCGTTAGAATTCTTTTCCCCTTGTCACTGGAATTGTTTCTCTTTGCCTTTTTAGAATTTTATCTTAAGTTTCCTGTCACATTCTGGGTTAACTTCTCCCATAGATTTTTAGGCTATGCAATCCTAGTTTTCCTTTGCCTGAATATCTTTAAATCTGTTCTCCAAAAATCTGGGTTACATCTGTAACTATTCCTAATTTTCTTCTTCTTCTCTATCACAAACTCTTCACTGAAATGGACACTTCATCCCAAGGTCCTCATCATTTCCATCTCACCAAATAGGTTTGTCAAAGAGAATTTTTACTTGTTGGTTCTTCTGCCTTTTAAAGGATGGAATTATAATTAAAGCAACTTAAAATTAGCTGCTCTGCTTTTTCCAAAGAGACCTCCAGCAGATATCCAGATAATTGAAGTCACCTATCACTATCAACCAATACCCATTTGTAAATGTCAACTATTTCTCAGCTGCTGTTCTAAGTGGATATGAAGATATTTTTTAAAGTATTTACTAAGGGATACAAGAACAACAACAAAAAAAAAAAACCCACTACTATATTATGCCTCATTGGCATGCTTATGATGTTTCCTAAACTCATTAATAAATAATTTCTTTTTCTGTCCAGTGATCTGTATATACTTAGACAACAACATTGTTTCTGTCTCCATTGGTTTTTACCCAAATGCTCTCTCTGCACCATGTTAACTCTTTCATCTGTCTCATATACTTTATCACGAGTATAAAATTAATGATTTGGAGCACATTTTTTTTCATTTGGTTGTTGATAGCTTGCTTTTGTTTTTTTGAGAACTTTCTGTTCATTTTATTTGACCATTTATCCATAGGGGGATGGTTCTTGTTTTTATTCCTTTGTATCACTTTACTCTCTTTTTTCCCAGGCAGCTAGGTGGCACCATAGTACGCAGAGCACCAGGCCTGGAATCAGACTTATCTTCCCAAATTCAAATCCAGTCTCAGACACTTCTAGCCAAGTGACCCTAAGCAAATCACTTAACGCTGTTTGCCTCAGTTTCCTCATCTGTTTCTTAGTGAACTGGCAAAGGAAATGGAAAACCACTCCAGTATCTTTTCCAAGGAAATCCCAAATGGGGTCAGAGAGAATTAGACACAACTGAAATAAATGAATACTATCTTTGCCTGTCAGATCTTTATCAGAGAAATTTGCCATAAAGATTGTCTTCCTACTTAATTGTTTTCCCTTCTAAGTCTCATTGCATTGTTGTTTGTGCAAAAACTCTTCAATTTCATGGAAAATCTTCCACTATCTTCTGCGATCTTCTCCATTCCTTGTCAGGTCAAGAACTCTTCTCCTGAACAGCTGTGAGAGGTATCTCCTTCCCTTCTCCTTTAACCTTATTTATGATGTGATTTAAAATCTAGGTTATGAATTAATTTAGAACTTATTGTGGTAGAGGGTGTGAGATGCTGGCCTATTGGTTTCTGCCAGATAGTTTTCTAGCAGTGTTCGTTGATGAGTGAATCTTCATCCCAGTAGTGGGAACGCTTGGATTTACTGAACATGTTCTTATAACATTTCTTATACACTAATAACGTTTGATTGTTTCAGGGTTTTGTGTACTTAATCTAGTCCACTGATTAACTGTTTTATTTTTCAGCCATTACCTAACAGATCTGGTGATTACTGTTATGTAGTATAGTTTTTTTCCCTTTGTGTCTCCCCTTGGCCTCAAAGTATTCATGTTACTACTGACAATAACTTACTTGTATGCCTCCTTCCTCATTCTCTCACAGTGAGAGTTACACACTGGGCCACAGAGTTGACATTCAATGGTCCTGGCTGCAATAAAGCAAAAACTGACACAGACCCAGGAAGGTTATGGTTTGCTAGAGCACATCAATTTTATTCACTGAAGAGCTCTCCAAATAATCAGAATTCCATTGGCACTGAGGGTACTCCCGCTAGTAACATATGACTAATACAACACACTTGTTAATAACACTAACCATTTTAATTAAATTAATAGCATCTGTGGAAGACAAACTCAGTTGATAGAAAATATAAAAATTTTTGCTGTACAAATTTTACATCACATTCAAAAAGAAAAAAGTCCATTTTTTTTAACCCTATGAGACTGTACACACAGGTGAGTCATCTCAGAGGATATAGCAGTATTATACCAGCCCGCCTCCCTCTCCCACACCAGTTTCACATTTATGTGCCCAGAAAAGTAGCAAGAACCCAAAACAAAAATACAGGCTGACAGTGCTAAGCATATCTTTAAATATCATCAGAGACATCATAAATGCCGCAGAATGACTCCATCGCCTCATGCATATTTAAGGAATGGCCACTGAAAAATCCAGTCTATTACCACCATTCTTAATGGAAACTAGAACCTACTAGAATTCAAAACACCAAGTTGGATGTCCACATTGGCAGGTTGGACGTCCAGAGAGAACACCAGCCAGTATCAGTATGGGGAAAGGACTTCCTAGGGTTGGGAGGCCTTGCCTAGAATTAGGAATTGTCTTCTAAGGCCTTAAGGTCTGCTCCTCATCTCAAGCAAAATTTGGATTTGGGCCTTACTTAAAAAAAAAGTAGATAAGGACCAGTTCTCAAACAAGGTTCTAATCAGGGGTCTTTCAGCCCATGAAGGACTCTAGGGTTTTCTCCTCGGACACTTGCCAATAATTCACATTATTCGTTATCTTTCCAATATATTTCTTAGACAAAACTGGAGTAAACAGACACATGCAAGCAATTCAGCTACGTTTCATTTCAGTCACCTCAAAAGACAAACTAAAAAGCCAATTGGGGGTCAAATATTTTAGGTGATTTCCTCACCTTTAAAAACAGAACCCTGCCTCCACCTCCTTCCCCCCCACCCCCCCCAAAAAAAACCACAGGCAGGGAAAGGAGAGGGTAGTTTAGCTCCTTCCTTTATTAAATAAAAAGGAAATGAATTAGAAAATTGACAAAGGAATGGAGTCACTCAGTACCTAAGGGGCCCTCCTGCTGTCCAAAGCAGTTAATAGTGTCTTCACATTCATGCTGGGAGATCCATCGCACCCACCTGGGAGGGAATCCTGAGGATGTCCGTTCTATTTCCTGAATCCAACCACCAGGCCTTGACCTTGACTGAGGCTCCTACCTCCCCCACCACATTATTAAATGTGCACTTCCTCCCATTTTTTCTTTTAGATGGACTTAATTCATTGGTGTAAGGAACTCCCAGTGAGGAAATTCCTTCTACCACACAGAATGACACCTGCTCTTAGAGAGTTATTGGGGGGAGGAGTGGTGATGATTTGCTCAGGGTCACAGAGGCAGCAATATTGTTCTTTGTACCCCAAGCACCTAGCATAGTGCCTGGCCCACAGTGGGTGCCTAATAAATGCTGGTTGACTATGATACCTTTAAAGAGGGACTTGAAATAAAGGGTTAGGATTCGAATCCAGATCTGACTCCAGGCCTGGTTCTCTAGCCACTCCATCCTACTGTCTCTAATCTGCCTTCTTTCTGTCTATTATAGTGCCTTGCTTTGCTCCATCATGTCCACGTGAGGCACAAAACCAGCACCCTCTGGGGTAAAGGATGCTTGAAAGGTAGAAAACAAGGGTGTGGCCTGTGAATGTTATCAGGCTGGAGAGAGAAAATATTCAGCACCCTAAGGGTCTGGGGAAAACCAGCCCAGCCTGGAAAGTCCCATTGGATTCACACACACACACACACACACACACACAAACACACCCGTGCACACACAAGGACACATCCATCTAAATGCAACAGAAATTAGCAGCTCTGCCTTCCGCCTCTAGTGAGCACTGAGCCAGGGCCGGGAGACCCACTTGTGATGCCCATTGACTCATCAGCAATCTTTTCCCCTTCCTGGGCTTTGACTTCATCCACTTTACACATGGACTCGATGGCTTCTGAGGTCTCTTTTTGGCTCTGACATTGCGTGATACAGATACGAAGATATGGGGTAAATGATGCAAATTGGTCAGAAAGAAACTTCCTCTCTGTCCAAGTGGGTGGAGATGGGGCAGAGGGGAGAGGAGAGGATCAGCAAGGCCTAAGAGTCCCATGTGACCTGCAAGGTGGTGCTTCCAAAGGAGGCATCTCCTCTCCCATTCCAGAGGGGCTTCCTGCTTTAGCAGATAAGTGGGGAGCTCTTGGAACCCTCGCAGGTCCTGCAATAGTGTATGAATCCCCCGCTTGGAAGGGGTGGTGATGGCTGATGGCATGCCACTGACGAGAACGTTTATGAAACCAGTTTCAAATAGCTTGTACCTTCTTTAGAGTGGGGTGGGGGGTGGGGTCCTTCAGGCCTGAATGAGGAAATTTAGGTTAAAGACAGAGCCAGTATCTGGCCTTACAGGCAGGTGGTGAAGATGAATAAAGGAGGGATGGGCCTAAGGAGTAATCACTTCCCTCTCCCCCACTCTTTGGGGAAGACCCCAAGTTTAACTGCCATGGGACCACAATGAGGATGGGGTAAATTTGACCTCTACTTTGCAAAGCTCCCAAGGCTCTTTCACTAATAATAAAAGAAGGCACTGTTTGGGAAGCTGGTCCTAGTGGAACTCCGGGCTGGGCTGAAAAGTTGGGCTGGGTCTTTTCTAGCCAAATCTTTCTTTTTCGTCTAGGCTCAATGACCTCTACAGGATTGGCCTTCATTTTCCAAGTTCCATTTGGGGGTGGGGGTGGTAGTGGGGGATGGGGGCAAACTGCAAGTGTTGATTGTGTCTATACTACAAACCTAGTAATTGAGTCCAAACCCATATGGGTTTGGGGATTCAAAGCCCACCTTAGATACTACTGTGTAACCTTGGGTAAGTCATTCACCTCTCTAAGACTACCTAATCAGAATAGAGGGTGGGATTAAGTCAAGGGTTCCTGAATCCTTAAGGAGTTCCTGGGTAGATTTCAGAGGCCTCTCTTCCCCTCTCCTCTGAGACTCTGAAACACCTCCTCTGTAGGGCAGATTCACCTGCCTACACTTGGGGGCTTCTCACACTGTGTGAAAGGACTCTCTATCCTTAGCACCTACGGAAATGACCAACTTAGGACCGTGGGATAGACATCATTCATCTGAGCTGGGCCTTTCCCAAATAGGATACAGCTGAAATCTAGTAGAGTGTGAGCTCCTTGAGGGCAGGGAGTTGTTCGGGTTTTTTTGTATCTCCAGGGTCTAACATGACAGTGCCAGGCACACAGTAGGTGCTTAGTAAATGATTGCTCAATGAATATAAAAAGACCCTGACAAGAGGTACCTGTGTCCCCATGAGAACACACGCTCCTCATGAGTAGGGATTTATTTAATTCTCTACTGTGCACGGATCACTAGTGCCTGGGACACAGCACTGTTTCATAAATGCTAGTAATGATTAAAGAGGAGCATGAGACAACCTGGACGGGCTAAAAGTGGCTACTGAGGCAGCGTCGATGGACTGTGTTGGGGGACAAGGAGAAGGAGTCGTGGGAGTTTACTGCTCTTGGCATCTCTCTCTTCTGCCCTCACCTCGGCCAGGGGTCTCTGGTGCTCACTTTGGCTCTCCTCCATCTCCCTGAGACCAGCTCCATCTCACTCTGCACCTTTGTGGAGGGTGCTTTCCCCACAGCTCCTGCCCTCCAGAGTGGCCTTCCTGGGAAGAGGGTGGGAGAAATTGGCTTGGCATTCTCTTCCACCACCTCATATCTTAGCCAACAGGACAAAGGATCATAGGATCATATCTCTAAGCCAGAAGGGACCTCCAAGGGCTATATCTAGTGAAACGCCCACGTTTTACAGATGGGGAAACTGAGTCCGAGGGAGAGGGAATGACTTGCCGACATTTCGCAGGGCTAGTGTCAAAGCCAGGATTCACACCATAGACCTGGGGCTGGGGGAACTCGGAGGCCATCTAGCCCAACCCCCTCATTTTACAGGTAAGGAAACTGAGGCTTAGAAAAAAAACACTTCCCAAGGTCACAGAGCTAGGAAGCATCAGAGGCTGGATTTGAACTTAGGTTCTCTGGTATCAGATATCCTATTTTCCATTGTATTATGCTGCCCCATGTCTCAAGGATCTCCTCCATTAAGGGTCATTTTTTACTGGTTCATGGAAGGCAACGAGTGGTAAGTTTTGGGATCAGAGCAATAGGGGCCAAATTGGAGTCCCAGAATGTCCGAGCCAGAAGGGACCCCAGAGGTCATCTACTTCACAAAACCATAACAAAAAGGGCTCCCCTCTATAACGTACCTGACAGGTGATCAGCCAGCAAACTTTGCTTAAGACCTCCAAGGTGGGGGGAGCAGGGAAAGGGGGGGGGATACCCCCTCTCCCTCCTCCCAAGAAATTCAATCGTGGTCTGCTGGGTCCCACTCCTGGCTACCCTCAACAGAGCCCCTCCTGACATCCGTCCCAGCTTGGGGAGTCTGATGGATTTCCAGGATTCACTTTCCTAAGGGAAGGATCCTTTCACCCCAACACCACCATTCAGGCCAAGCAAACATCCATGCTGTAGACACTTGGGTCACCTTTATTATTAACTAGCAAAAAAAAAAAAGGTTCATTCAACAGAAAAGTTACATGTAAACTTATCATCTGTCTGGATTTTATACATACACACATATATACATATAGAATCCATATATGCGCATGTATCTAAGTACATGCATATACACACATACGTCTATATTATGCATGCTATGTGTGTATATACATATATCTATGTGTATATGTGTGTATACACACACACACATACACACACACACACCATGTGCAGCTCTACATTCAGGAGACAAATGTATGTGTGTGCAAACAGTCTGACTCGGCAGCAGGTCGGCGGGCTCCCGGCTGGCTGTGCAGGGACGATTCTAAGGTGGCTGATGTTTTGCAGAGTCGAGTCCTTTTTCTTTTTTGGGGGGGGGGTGATGAGACCAAAGAAGGGAGAACAACAAACCCACAAAACAAAAAAATGAAATAAAAACCAACAGCAGTGAGAAACATTGCACACCAGGCTAAATCTTTGGATTACTGGACTCCGGGATGCCCATGCCAAACCTTTCAAATCGGGACACAACTTTGCTACTGTTAATGCTGAAAAAAGGAAGAGAAACACATGTTTTAGCCCCTTGTGGTTTTCCTCTGGAGTCCCTAAACCTTCAAAACAGGTGGGGCGAGGGGGTGTCTCTACGGTCCAACAATGAGCCCAGGCATTGACAAAAAGGATTCCACCAGTAACAAGGCCAGGGCACTCCCGTCACTTCCCCTTGAAAGAGAAGTAAGGCAGGCTACCATTTTGTTTTCGTGGCCATTGGTCTTGGTAGACCAGAAAATGTCTCTTAGGTTTGGGGGAGGAGGGAGGAGGTGGAGTGAAGGACTGAGTCTCATGACCGAAGGAATCCTATGGTAGGCCACCCCAGGTGTGCAGCTCCCCTCTGATAAACATAGGAGGCCCAGGAAGTCAGGAAAGCTCGGGTTCAGGTCCCAACTTGGTGATTTATTGTACGCAGCCCTGGGTGAGTCACTTAAAACCTCTCTCAGCCTCAGGACCTTTAGCCATAGATGGAGGTAACTAATAACCACAGAGATGTATCAGCAAAGTGCTTCACAAACCTTAAAAGAGCCCCGACTGTTTGAGTGGAGAGCCACTAAACAGACTGAAAACAAGGGTCAGTTTTGAAGTCATGAAATTAATGCTTTACTACCTCCATTTGGTTGGAGAGGTGGGGGGCTATGGGCGTAGAATGTTGCAATGAGTTGGCTTTGCTTAATCATCTGTTTTTCCGTAGAATGTTGCAATGAGTTGGCTTTGCTTAATCATCTGTTTTTCTGTTATAACAGAAGACTGACTTTGCAAGGTAAGGAGGAATTGAGGATATCTGGAAAAGATTCAGATATAAAACCAAAAAGCACCAAGACAACTTTTTTAGAAAAAAATACTGTTTGTTTTTTAACTGACTTTGCAAGATTAACAAATAAACTGACTCTCACGAGCAAGATGGCTGCCTCCCATCAGGGAATTCTTGTGGTCCTAATTCACAGCACTTGGCAACCCTGAGCCCGTTTCAGAGTCACAGACAACAAATTTTGGGTCAGAAGGGATCTATGACATTATCTCTCCTATCCCTTTCATTTTTACATGGGGGATAACTGCGGCTCAAAGAAGCAAGTGACTTCCTCAAGGTCACTCAGGTCATCAGGAATCGAGAAAGGAATGGAACTCAGGACCTTGGACTCCTAACCCTATATTTTTTGCCACTGTAAAACACACTCTCTAGTTTTACTGTATTAAAAAGGGTTTGTGTTAACTACGGGGCCCATAGTACTGGGAAAAGCCCCTAGGGACATGAGATGACCCCATGCTTGCAAGATAAACTTAAGGGCAGCCCTTATGAGCCATCCATCCTCTGTGATAGCAGGAGCAGAAGCAGCAGTTACAGGAAATTTTCTTCCATGGACATTCCAGGCTGGGGTCCTCCTTATCACAGGACCATGGATTTAAGGCTGGAGTCTGTGAACTTGTTCTTTTAAAAATTCTAATCTCTGTATTTAATAGAACTGCTTTCCTTTGTAGTCCTATGCATTTTATTTTAAGCATTTAAAAACATGACTCTGAGAAGGAGTTCACGGGCTTCACCAGAGCACTGCCCAAGGGGTCCAGGGCACAAACGGACTTAAGAGTCCCTGATTTAAGGAAACCTTTGAGGCCCAGATGGGTTGTGTGCTTTGCCCAGGGTTTCTGGCAGTCAGCGGCCCAGATGGAATTTGAACCCTCTGACTAAATCATGTGCTCTTTCCGCTATGTTACCTAGGTGAAAGGGCTGGAAACCTTTCTGGGATTTCTTTATAGGTTCTCGCTACAGCTTCAGGCTTATGGTGCTGCTTGTAGGGTGACTCACTGGGATAGATGGCCAACATCCCTTAGCCGTACTACATGGGCTCCAGCCCTCTGCCTTGCTAAGATAGGAATAGGGGGAAAGGAGCCCCAAACACAGAAGCAACATCCAGGAGAGGGTGTTCAAAGCTGATCAAAGTGCTTTGTCAGGGAATAAACATAGGCAGCCATATCCAACAGTTAGTGAATTTCCCAAAAATTCGTGTGTTATACAAGCAAAAAAAAAAAACCAACAAAACAACAAAAAACAATAACAAAACAGAATAAAAAAATACTTTTGGAGAAAGGATTCGGCGAGGCAGAGGTTACATCCCCCTGGTTAATGCAAAGAATCCGGGTTTGCATTTTAGTCAGTAGAGGCAACTGTTTGGAGTTGAGAAGTCGATTAGGAGAGAGGGAAAAAAGCCGAGGAGTCATGCAAGGCAGCACCAGGAGCTACAACCTAGAAAAGGAAACAGACGGACAAAAACAGCAAATATACACAGACACACACACACACACATACCATTAGAGAGTTAGCCATCAGTGAAGAACAGTGGAAGCAAGCATTAGAGAAATGTTAGCTTGGGATCTGCCTGCGCCCCTGGGAAGGATGATGGCAAAGGACAAGCCCAGGATCTGGGGAAGTGGTAGGACCTATTCTGACTGCCTGTGACCCGCCTACTGTATAGGTTCTTTCCCCTCAATGGAATGTAACCTCCTTGAGGATGGGGAGCAGTTTGTTTTTGTCTCTGTATTCTTAGCACCTGGCATATAGTAAGCACTTAATAAATGCTTGTTGAATTAAACTGAAAGCATATAGTATTGTTTCTGCACAGCCACAAGATGGCCCAAAAAGAAGGAAAAACCCAAATATTCTCTGAACGAAGGGTTGATAAGTGAATTATGAAGTGATCTGGGGAAACTCAACCAAGCCAACCACCAGACCCTCAAACAAAGCTTTTTAACGTTGACCTGCATGTAAAGCAGATTTTTAAAAGTCATAGCCCGCTTTTCAGCTCTTTCTTACCCAGATTTGGAGAGTAAACAGGCTAAATGATGCCCTTGGAGATCATACCTGACTTAAGCTTACAAGGCATGTTAGCCCTGACTCAGGAGTTTCAAAGGATCATTAGATCAAGGCCTGGACGTGACTTCTAAGCCCAAGAGAAAATGGATCCTCTAAATTCACAATGGAAGCATGTGCAAGACGAAGGCTTGGAAACCCAGGGTCTCTGACTCCAAATCCAGTGTTTTTCCCACCACTCTACTTAAATTACTGAATCACAATTAAAGATTAAATTAAAGAAGCTAGATGGGTAATGGACAGAGCACCAGAGCTGGCATCAGGAAGAAGAGCTGGGCTCAAATCCTGCCTTGGATGCCAACTAGCTGTGTGGCCCTGGGCTAGTCTCTCCTCCTCTCTGAGTTCATTTTCTCATCTGTAACGTGGGGACAATGAGAGCACTTTGCTCCCAGGGCTACGGGAAGGATCGAATGTGTGTGAAACAGTCTGGAAACCTTGAAATGCTCTGTAGATTTTTGCTGCTGGCATTATTTACTAGCTGTGGGACTTTGGGTGAGTTAATTAACCCCTCTAAGCCTCGGCTTCCTCATCTATCCAGTGGGGCAGCCACCGGCGCTGCTTGCCTCAGGTGAGCTGGATGTTGTAAACACAAGAGTTTTGCCAAGGAGAAACACGGGATACAGGGGAGCGCCGGTCACTGGGACTTGGGCAGTGACAGATGGAGAGGAAGGACAGCTGCTCCGTTGGCAGGGCCCTGGCCACATCACAGGTTCATAGGACCTTATGTCTAGATCTGGACAGGATCTCAGAGGCCACCTTGTGAGCCGACTCTCACATTTTACAGACAAGGAAACTGAGGAAGATGACTTGCCTAAGTCACACAGGTGGTCAGTATCAGAGGCAGGGTTTGATCCTAGGACACCTGACTCCCGAGCCAGGGATCATCCCCTCGGTACCAAGCTGTCAGAGAACCCTGAATGAGGAGCCCTGCCCCTGCTGGCAGGGGCAATGCTCATCCCAGTCTGCCTCCCATGGTCACCTATAGATTAGTGCTTAGCACAGCTTAACCACAAAAGCAAACTTACTCCAATACCCAGGATCCGTAGGGGACTCAAAAAGCATAGGAGAATGCTAGATCTGAAGTCAGAAGCCTTGGGTTCAAAACCTGCCTCTGACACTTACTACCTAGAGACAAGCTACTGAAGCTCTCTTCCTCTCAATCGGCTCACGTACAAAACAAGGAGGGCTGAACATGATCACCAATGAGGTCCCGGCCGGCCCCACATCTATTATGCTCAATGACCCTATGGACACTGGAAATGTCTTGTGTTGTCTGCATGCTGTTTCCCTCATTAGATAGTGAGCTGCTTGAAGGCAGGGACCCTGTTTTTGCCATTGGTACTTCTCTAGCACTTGGCACTGTAGCTGGCATACAGTAGGCACTTAATAAATGCTCATTGACTATGAATAGCCAGTCCTGTTCCCATGGAATTCTCTTAAATTAAAAACTGGCCCAGATACTTGTATTTGAAAAAAAAAACACCCAAATTTAAAAAAAACAAGAACAGAAAACAAAACCTGGCCCATCTTTAACAACAACTAACAACATATCTCTTTGTCCTCCCTCGTGACAGGAGCATAAAAGCAGGAAAAGAGGCCAGACTGGCTTGTTTCCTACTTGTTTTGGATGAGAAGAGTCTGTATTTGTCTTTGGTATTTAGTCTCCCAACAGAACATAAAGGCAGATGTTGGGAGCCAAACAAAGACAGGAGAAATGTTTTGGTAAACTGAGTCATCCTTAAGGGATGCCTGAGGCAGTGGGCAATGTGTTTCTTGGAGAACTGTCTGCTTAAAGGCCTTCTCAATTGGGGTTTACACCTGTACTCAGGCCAGGAAGAACCCCAAAGCACTTTGGTAAGTGGGTGAGCTTCTGAAGGCTAAGATCCCTTCTGTTTCTAAGATTCTGTGAGTTATACCCAGCATGGCTGTGAACTCCACTGCTGGCTCATTTAGGTTTCCAGGGATGCAGTGGGAATATGAATGCTATATCTGCCCTGATTTAAGTGATTCAAGCTTGGGCCCTTGTCCTCTGGCTTAGGTGACAAGGGAAGGATCAGAAATGCTGAATTCCCCAGTCTTATTTCCAAATTAATTACGCTGCTGTCATTAAAACTGAAACCAAAGGCAGAGGTGTAACTACGGCTTTGTAACCTGGGCTCTGTCCTAGAACGATGAAAACTAGAGGGTGCTGGTGGTGCTTGTGCTTTCTTTCCACAGGTGAAACAGATGAGCTTTGCATCTTCAGAGGGCTTCCTGTCTGGCCCAGTCCCAGCCTGGTTTCTCCCTAGCAACAGCTTCATAGTGTCCAGGGTTTTTGTCCCATTGGACTTTATGTGGCCCATGGTCAGAGGTTTCTCTCTAAAGTTCTCCCCCGTAACTGAATTTGTCTCTAAGAGTTGATTCAGGGGCATCTTTTGTGTTGCTTGACCTGGGACATGTTTTGGGACTCAGCCAGTTGGCTATGGTGGCAACCTCCTGATTTTCCAACCTACTCAAAGCCCTGGGACTGGACATAATTTACTATATGGCCACATCTACTGGAGGCCTTTCCCAGCTGCTTTTGAGTGCCTTCTCTTTCTTAATTAGCTCCTATTTATCCCATACATAGCACATTTGTACACAGTTGTCTGCTTGTTATCTCCCTCACTAGATTGTAAGCACCTTGAGACCAAGAGCAGTCTTTGGCCTCCTTCTGTATCCCTAGACACAGTACCTGGTTCATAGGCACTTAATAAATGTTTATTGACTGAGGTCAAAAAGTGAAAGGCATCTAATTTCACTGATGTAGCTAGGTGGAGTAGTGCATAGAAGGCTGGACTTTGAGTCAAGAAGTCCTGAGTTCAAATCCTGTTTCCTATGCTTAACAGCTTTGTGATTCTTGGCAAGTCACTTTACCTTTATCGATCTCAGTTTACCCCTCTGTAAAAAAGGGATAATAGTAATACCTACCTTCCAAGTTTGTTTGGAGGAGCAAATGAGAAAACCTACATAATGTGTTTCACAAATCTTGAAGTGCTAGAAAAATGCTAGCTATTAATCATGTGGTTGTATCCACAGTTAACCTGGGATCACAGATTTAGGGGAGGGACAGGGCACGGGCAGGAAGGAGCCCACTGGGGTTGCTCAAGCATTTCACCTGAAGAAGTACTACAAGTGCTATTGGCACCCTCTAAATTTTGGCGCTCTGGTTCAGAACTCCAAGTGCCCCACCTTAGTTAAGGCTTTTGCACTTAGTGACATAAAGTACTTTAGGGTAAAGTTGGAGACTCCGACTGACTATGAAATGCTCTGGGATGATTACAGGCCAAATCCCGTTCAAAACAAAAAATATCATTATGGTGGAATTCCCTGTCATAGTCAAGATGTCCAAGCCCCAGCCAGGTTCTGGCTCATATATTTCAAACAACACTCTTTGAACTTGTGTCTCCAATGCCTGGCACGTGCTTAGATTGCAAGATCCTTGAGCACAGAGACTGTATTTTTGAGGTTTTTTTTTTTTAATCACAGTGTCTGGAATACAACAGGTGTTTAATAAATGTTTGTTGGTGTTGCTGCTGTTTATTAATACTTGTCGATTGATTGAAAATGGAAGAACGCGGCATCTGCACTTTTAGGATTTGCCCTTCATTTTGGAGAAGAGATGTGACTAGGGAAGGTTTCCAAAATCCAAAAGAATCAGATTAAGCGCCCATCCCCAGAAGAAATTTGTTATTGTTGGCACCTCCCTCCCCCCAAAAAGCTTAATGCATGAGGTCAAAAGCCAAGAGGAGAGACAGAGCCCGGTGCATTTGGGTAGAGCAGGAGATTCTTAGCAAAGGTCGGAGGTGAAGGGGAAGCCAGTAGAGGCAGAGATGGTCTTCTCCAGGCAGAGAGACTCAGGGCCCCCACAAAGGCAGAGAAGAGAACCATCTTTAAATGAGAGAGGAACTTTAATGAGGAACCAATGATGGAGAGGCTTCCAGCCACCAAAGCTGAAGGGGAAAGGTGCCTGAGGGTGAGGGGAGTCCTTTGAGGTGTGAGGCACAGAAACACAGCCAGCACCCTTTCCAGGGTGGTCTTGTGCCACACAGAAGGGGCTGTCTTTCAGTGGTCACCTGCGCCTAGGATGTTGTGAAGTCTCAAGCCAGACTGGGCAAAGAGACCGCCCCGAGGGGACCTGAAAGGAGTGAACATTTTCTGTTGTCCAGTCACTGTCACCTTTCCTTTGGTCTCCTAAGAGTCCTCTCCCCAGAGTGGAAAGATAGCAGAGAAAACTGGAAAGCAGAAATACTTCCTGCCCAGGCCTGGGATTTTATTGCCTTGGGGAATTCCCGTTGTGGAAAGTCCCTTCACCGATACAAATCAACAACTCCTCAGTAACTTAACTCACCCAGAGTACTGAGAGGTTAAGTGACTTGCCCAGAGTCACAGAACCAAAATCATAAACATAATTACTTGCATTTAGATAACACTTTCTGCAAAGGACTTTACATACGTTAAGTCAACGCTCTAGTCAGTATATGTCAGATTCAGGACTTGTATCCGGGTCTTCCCAATTCCAAGGCTAACCCTCTGTCAATTACTCTACAGTG
Source organism: Trichosurus vulpecula (assembly GCF_011100635.1). Lineage (NCBI taxonomy): Eukaryota > Metazoa > Chordata > Mammalia > Diprotodontia > Phalangeridae > Trichosurus > Trichosurus vulpecula. The sequence goes on from NC_050579.1 coordinate 37,032,805, forward strand.
CCCTTCCCCTTAGTCAATGAAATGATAATTAACTTTTGTATTTGGGGGGACAGAGGATATTCTAAGGATCTCCAGCTTTGGGGGAGTGAGTCAACAGGAAGACCAGGAGGACATGGAGGTGGCTTAGGCCAAACTGCTTTTCTCTTTGAGGAATAGATAATTCATGGAGAAATAAGCAAGTATAGATCCCTCAACTTCCTAGTTCAACTTTAAAAAAAATGAACCTCACTTTGTTGCATGGGAGGAAAAAATGAAAACATGAGTGAGGAGCTGGAGGAGAAGGGTGGGGGGAAGGAAGAAAGGGTGCAGGACGTATGATGGGCATGTCAGCACAATGGGGAGAAAGAGGCACCCGACAGGACGCACACTATTCCTCCAAGAGGGGGCGGAAGGTTCCCTTAAATTCTGGGTGGTAGTAGCGCCCTTTGGAGTAGCGATTCCGCCAACGCCTGGGGCCGAGTGGTGCCGCCACGTTGACATTTGGAGAGGTGTGGAATGCCATCCAGGACAGTCAGAAGCCAACAGGACGGAGGGTGGAGATGAGGACAAGGTGAAGGAAGACATGAGAGGAGATGGAGTGGTAGAAAAAGAGGAGGTGTGGCAGGCCGAGTTTGAGGAGAGATACGCCCCAGGACGGACACCAAAGAAAAAGAGAAGAGAAAAATGAGGATTAGAAGCTGAGCCTGGGAGAGCAGCAATCGTGAACAGAAGGGTGCTGGTGTTCAACCAGGAGCAGATATATTGGCATTGGGGCCCTCTTTTAATTAAAAAAATGACATCATCATTGTAAATTACTTTTATATATTTCACTGAATATTTCTCAATTACACATAAAAGAATTTTCACCAATCATTTTTAAAAAATTTTGAGTTTCAGGTGTCTTCTTGATGCAACTGCATTGTAGCATCCCAGAATCATGGACTATTAGAGGTGGGAGGAATCTCAGGGGCCACAGGATCTAAGATCTGGTAGATCTTAGGGACCAGGGACACGGAGGCCATCTGGTACAATCCCCTCATTTTACAGAGATAGAAACTGAAGCCCATGAGGCCAGATCGAATGCTCAAGGTCTCAGAGCTATCTTTGGTCTTCAAGTCACTTATAACTCAACGGTGTCTCAGGCAAGAGGAGCTGCCAATCTGTATTAGCGAATGGAGGCTCCATGCTGGGAATTCCCTACACCAATAGAGGACAGTTAATCTCTGCTCTACCCTAAATGGTCTCACTACTTTGAGGTAGAAGAGTTAAAAGTGCTTTAAAAAAATATAACTAGATGATCTCCACAATCCTCTAAATTAAGGATCTGCTGAAAGAGGAAACATGTTTTTCATTCATTCATTCATTCAAGCCAGGCCTCAAGGAGGAGATCAGACAGCTTGTCTCCAGAGAATGGACACTCCAGGATGGCAAAAAAGGGTTTACTTTTCATCTCTGTATCCCCAGTAGCACCCAGATGCCTTGTATTGAGCAAGGTGCCTAATCTTTGCTGAATTGGAAAAAAAAAACATACTTAATAAAAAGAGTGCTAAATTTAGAGTCTAAGGATCTGGGTTTAAATCTTAGTTCTGCCACTGGCAAGCTGTGTGACCTTGGGTAAGTAACCTTTCTAGTCCCACTGGTATCAACCCCAAAAGAATTTACCCTCCTTGAGAGGAGGGACCATTTGCTTTGGTTCTTGTATCCTAAGGGTTTAATATAGTGCCTAGCACATAGGAATAAGGACTAGACCCATGATTTTACTGGTACGAGAAACTCCCAGGTGAGCAAAGACTTCCTCTATCAGTGCAGAGTGGCACCTCCTCTATAGCTTCAGGAGCTAGTGTGCTCTCTCTCTCTCTCTCTCTCCCCCTCCCTCCTTTTCTCTCTCTCTATTTCTCTTTCTCTCCCCTTCTCTCCCTCTCCCCCCCCCCACCATATATAGATATATAGATATAGATATCTACACCAGTACCAGTGGTGTCAAACCCAAATAAAAGTGATCCCTGCAGGCTGCATATTGACTTAGAAAATCACAAATTGACATTATCTAGGTTATATTTTAGTTTTTAGATATTTTGTTCAACATTTCCCAATTACATTTCTGGGCTGGCTTGAGTGAGTTTGCCGCCTCTGGTATAGAGGTTAAGTGACTTGCCCAGGGTCACACAGTCAGGGGATGTCAGGGACAGGGTTGAAGCCTAGGTTTGGGTTAGCTATCCATTCTTACAATGCTGCCTTTCTCATCTGCAATATGAGGGGGTTGGACTGGATGACGACCTCCCCAACCAAGTTCCCTTCAGTTCTAAATCTAAAGGCTTAAAGTTAAGACTTCACAAAGCCAGACCAGTCTCCCCTTCAACTAGGTTCAGAGTGGGAAATCTGACTTTCTCCTTTTCCAAAGTGGAATGTAGAGAGACCCCATGGGGGCACCGCAAAGACACAGGTCTCGGTACAACCATACTCCTTGGCACCAACAGCTCACTGGGGGCCACCATCTTGTCCATGAGGGTTCCCATCCCGAGAATGCCAATATATCTTTGACAAATGGAAATGTCCCAGAACACAAGTCTACATTGGAACCAATCACACCAGACAGCTTTTTGAGAGGAATTTGGAAACAGTATATTCTAAGCACATGGCCTGAAATGGGACATCATGAAATTGAGGGGGAACTAAGTGCTTATGCTTTTGGTCAGTATGTATGCACCTAATTTAGGGAGTTTAGGTATTTTATTTGAGTGTGTGTGTGTGCGTGTGTGTGTGTGTGTGTGTGTGTGTGTGTGTGTGTGTGTTTATATATAGGTGAGACAATTCTCCACCTGTCAGACGGAAAGATCAGCACCTACCCTATACCTCTCACAGGACCATCCTGAGAGGAAGGTGGGAAAAATGTGAACCTGCTTTAAATGAACCCAGAGGCCTGAGTGTGCCTTGACATAGGCAGTCACTGTATAGGCAAGCCCAACTTTGAAAAGTCCTATTTGTGTACGAAGGTCATTTTTTGGGTGGGAGGAGTAGAGGGGGTATAAATGATGCTTCCTCATTTCTCACTGACCTTTAAAATTTGCAAAAGCCAATACCTTTGTGGAAGGAAGTGTTTCAGCCCCAGTGGCCATGCCTTAGGTCCCAACCTCACCCTCTCTGTTCCCTCCCCTTCTCCTCCTATAGGAGAGGATTGGAAACTGCCATGGGAGAGCACTGAGAAAAGGATGTTCACCATGCCTGATCTCCTTCCCCTAACCTCCTGCCCCCAGTCACTGAAGTGATCCCCCACCTCCTTCGCTAGCCCTTCCTCCAGCAGGGGGTCGGGCAGCCTGCACAGGCTCATTCATGCCTTTGGAACTTGCTAGCAGAGAGTATAGGAGAAGGGTGGGTGGGCTTGGCAGTGAGGACAGAGGAGGCCCTCGGGCTTTCAGACCGCTGAGGGGGTGGGGATACTTACTCAGCCGATTTCCAGAAGTGGCCTGGGTGGGAGAGGCGCCTGTTCAGTTTGGGCAGCTTTTCCATCATTTCCATTAGGAGGGGAAAGCTAGGTCTCTCCTGAAGGTCGAAGGCCCAGCAAGCAGACAGGATCTCCTGCACAGTGACAGGCCATTGGTTCATTCCCCAAGCGTTTATCAGGTGTTTACTATGTGAGAACTCTTGTGCTGGGCACAGGTGGGGAAAAGGAGGAGAAACTATCCCTATCTAAGCTGTCAAGGAGCTTGGAGCGAGAGGACAGGCCGATAAAGAAATACAGAGTAATTTAGGAAGTGAGGAAGTGCTAACAACTGGAGGGACTGGGAAAGGCTTCCTGTAGGAGGGGGCATGGAGGAAGTAAAGGATTTTAAATGGCAGTGCTGAGGAGGGACTACATGGGGGACAAGCAAAGGTTCAAAGGCTGGAGATGAACTGTCATGTTTAGAGAACTACAAGTAGGCTGGTTTGGCAGGAAGGTGGAGACGGTAAAGGGGAAATATTCCTGGAGAGGGGGCCTTTATAGGGCTTTAAAGACCAAACAGAGAAATGAAAATCCCTGTGGGCCACATATTGACTTAGAAAATTACATATTAACACTAGCTACAGACCCCTTTCCAGAATCATGGTGCATAAAATACACAATGAGAATTGCAAAGGAAACCAATTCTACTGAAATACCATCATCTGAAGTTTTTTAAAAAGTTCATGGACCCCAGATTCAGAACCCTGCTCACCAGCCCCACCCTGCCCCAGATCCTGCTTGAGCTGTCCCAGGATGGTGGCCACCATGGAGGCCAGCAGCCACTTACACCGACTTCTTTCCCCAAGTTGATCCCTGCCAGCACGTGCTTGACACCTTCCCCACTTCCAATCTGCCAGATCAGGGCTTCTGCAGGTTGGGTCTGGAAAGGCCAGTCTCTTGCTTGTAGTTCATACCAAACCGTCCTAGAAAGACCATCCAGACTGAATCGGACCAGTAGGGAAAGCACAGAGGGACAGTGGGGACAATGCAGAATTCTGGGCTAGCCTGGATGGCCACTGGGGTTCTTCTTACTCTGGGTCTGTGATTCTAAGACTCCAAGCCCCCATGAGCCCTCTCCCTCCCAACCAAGATCACCAGAGACTTTGGGAGTAGAGAAGTAACAGCCCAGGAAAGATGCCAGGGGTCTAAGAATTCACTCCCAAATCTTGGCCTGTCCTATGAGAAGATGCCAGGATGAGGGAGTGGTTTAGGAACAACGTGGTCTGTAGAGTCTGATTGTAGGAGGAGAAGAAAGGAGGGAGGGAGGATAGAGGGAGGGAGGAAGGAGAAAAGGAAGGAGGGAGGAAGGGGGAAAGGAGGGAGGGGGAAGAAAGGGAAAAAGGGAGGAAGGAGAGAAGGAAGGAGGGAGGGAGGAGGAAAGGGAGGGAGGAAGGATAGAAGGAGGGAGGGGAAGAAAGGGAAGAAGAGAGAGAGGAAGGAGAGAAGGAAGGAGAGAGGAAGGGGGAAAGGAGGGAGGGAGGGGGAAGAAAGAGAAAAAGGGAGGAAGGAGAGAAGGAAGGAGGGAGGGAGGAGAAAAGGGAGGGAAGAAGGAGAGAAGGAGGGAGGGGAAGAAAGGGAAGAAGGGCATGAGGGTAGAAGGGAGGGAGGGAGGAGAGGAGGAAAGAGGGAGGAAGAAAGGAGGGCGGGAGGAGGAAGGGTCATAGAATTAGAATCACAATTTCAGAGTCAAAAGGGACCTCAGCAACCATCCAGTCCCACCCATCTCCCCCTCTCCAGGCACCCTCACAAAGGAACCTGACCAATGACCAGTCTCCGAGGCAGTCCCTTCAGTTTCTAGGCACCTCCTAACGGTTGCAAGTTTTCCCTTAACATCACGCCTAGATTTGCCTCCTGGCAGCCTCCCCTGCCCCTCGTCCGCTGCCTCCCAAGGGGCTTCCAGCTCTGCTTTCTGAGTGAATTTCTTCTCTCTTCCCCAAGCTAAACATCTGATACTTGAAGACGGCCATCATGGCCCACCGGAGTCTTCTCTCCGGCCAGTTCTCTCTTTCTTTAGCTTTCTCCACTGCTCATGATAGACTTGGGTCAAAAGGCTATTGGACCTGGGGGACTCCAAAGCGCACCACCCTGGGTGCTGGACATTTAGGTTAACAATAATGATGACCAGCTTTATCTAGCACTATATAGGCTTGCAAAGGAGGCTACAAATATTATTTCATTTAATCCTTACAACAACCCCAGGAGGGAGGTTTTAAAAATGAATTTGCTTTTAATGACGGGCAAAAGTAACATTAGCCAACATAACACTGAACACAACTGCCCCCACCCTCGTATCTCACATGCAGGACTACGGTGCTTTATCAACTACCGTAGAGTAACCCGAGGAAGCTTCTGGAGTAGAGATGGAGGGAAGGAAGGGGGGGAAATGATCATTCCACTTCAATCCTAAAAAATCTTGCATTTCTCATCCATATTTTTAAAACAATGGTTAGAATAAATCCTTATAAGTATAGCAAGGTATTCAAAATGCTGCTGAGGTTGACGAGTCTGCTGCATGTCAAGATGTTCCCTATCCAATCCCAAGCCATCAACCTACCCATTTCTCTGGCAGCTCCCTCTGCCAAACTATGAGCCTCATTTTACAGACAAGGAAAATGAGGCCTTTTGTTATTCAGTTTCGTCCAACTTTTCCTGACCCCATTTGAGGTTTTCTTGGCAAAGATACTGGAGAGGTTTGCCATTTCCTTCTCCAGCTTATTTGACAGAGGAGGAAACTGAGGCAGAGTAGAGTGACTTGAACTTAGGTCCTCCTGATTCTAAGGCTGGTGCTCTGGCCACTGAACCACTAGCTGCCCACCCATCCCCCTATCCAAATGAGGCATACTGAGGTTAAATGACTTTCTCTGCTAGTAGGTATTTGAGGTAAGGTTTGAACTCAGGTCTTCCTGACTTAAGGTCCTTGGCTCTACCCACTGCACCATCCATCTAACTGCCTCTGGTGAATGGTACCCGCAAGGCTGGTGAAGCAGGAGGCTATGAAGTAGGAGATACAGAGCTGGACTTAAGACAGACAGACCTAGGTTCAAATCCTGCCTCTCCCACCACCAGCAAGTCAGGCAACATGCCTGGCCTTGTGTGAAGCAGCGGGGATACAAGGAAAGGCAAAACCAAGTCACTTTCCTGGGCCTCAGTTTTTCTATCTATAAAATGGGGTTGATAATACTTGTCATTCCCCCACCCTACTCCTTCGCAGAGAGATGCAAACAGTGCATAGATATTTGGACTTTTAAAGTATTGCTTGGTTTTCCTGATTCTTTTCCTCCTCTTCCTCTTTTTCTTTTCTTTAAAATATTATTTGTCATACATGATGGCACAAGAAAAATTTATTTAACCTCTTAGTGCCCCCAGACACTCTAAGGCCATAAGTTTCAGATGAGTTGCCAAACTATATTAGTAAAGGGAATTTCCATGCTGGAACTTCTGTACACTGATGAAATGATAGGTCCAGTTCATCCCCACCCCCCAAATATCTACAATACCTGAACCGACACTCTCATAGGCTTGTGACAGTGACAGTAAAGTGAGATGGGTACATACAAAATGCTTGGCAAACCTTAAAGTGCCATGTCAGCTACCATCATCATTCTCAGGAAAGGCTCCCAGGCTCCTTATTGACTGACCTCTTGGCCATCAATCTCTGACTCTAATTATGTATTGCTCTTTTCCAAAGTTTCTTTCACTCATTTATTTAAGTTGCTATCATCTGAGGCATGACTTGTTCATGGTGGCCAAGGGGCTCTTCAGGGACTGTATAATGACTCGGGCAGCCCAAATCTGGAGGCAGCTGGTCTACATGGTTAGCAGATCTGCCACCTGGCCTCACTGACTTCCTTCAGGTCTCGATCAAAGGTCTCACTTTCGGCAAGAAGCTGCCTTCCCCTGCTAAGGTTTCATCCTGTCTACATCTTGTTGGTATATGGCTGTTTGTATATTACTTCCTCCATTAGACTGTAAGCTTCTAGAGGGCAGGGACTATTTATTTCTTGTCTTTCTTTGTATCCCTAGCACTTAACCAGAGGAGCTTAATAAATGCTTGTTGACTCACTGACTGCTAACACAAGGAGCATTTGGAGACTGGGGGGGCCTTACATTGCCACCGATGGGACGTACTCTCGGCCCAGATTCCCTCGATTAGCCCCTGCAAGGAGAAAAGGACCCCCGAGGCTTCAACTCACCCAAAGGCATACACATCCGCGGCTCGGGAGAAGGGCAGCTTATCTTCATCTTTCCCTGGGGTCATCTCCCTGACGATTTCGGGGGCCAGGTAGCACAGCCAATCGTGCGGCAGCTTCAGCTCATTCTCCCGCCTGAATTATAAAAAGGCAGAAAAAAAAATTGGGAGAATTTGATATTTCCAAGGTCCCCCTCTGCTTCCATGGTGTAGATCGGCTGATTTCCCACATTAGCTAAAAAGGCAATAAACAGATTAGATCATGGGTTCTGAAGCCGGAGTCCCTGAACTTGGTTTTTAAAAAATACTTTGATCACTGTATTTCAATAGAATTGATTTTCTTTGTAATACTACGTGTTTTATTTTATGCATTTAAAGCCATGATTCTGAGAAGGGGCCCACAGGCTTTGCCTCTGCCCAAGGGGTCCAGGAAAAAGACAAGGCAAAAAACTCTTGGTCTAAATAAATATGTCACCACACAGCAAGTTCAATCTATAAAACTACAAATTAGGGTGGAATTTTATGTTGGTTTGTTTTAGGCATATCACAAAAGGAGTGAACAGCTACCCACAGATGGCTGGGTTTTTTATTTTTATAATATTTTTGTTATATTAAATATTTTATTTATTTTTATTTTTATTTCACTGTCTTTGCTGGGATGGGTTGTCCACTGGTTGACCAGAATCTACATTTTCTCCTCTGTTAAATGAGATAGCCGGACTTGGTGGAGCCTCCTGGGCTCCTGAAGCTGCCTCACCTGCCCTCCTGTACCACACCGGAGATCCCAAACAGCCCGAAGTCTGTGATGACCACCTTGCCATTGTCATAGAAGATGTTCTTGGACTTCAGGTCTTTGTGTACGATGCCCTTGGCGTGGAGGTACCCCATGCCCTGGAAGAGAGCCCCAAAAACAGGTCAGGTGGAGGGATGGCCTCGAGACCCTGAGTGTAGAGGCGACCATACCAGGAAAGGGACCGTGGTGCTGAAGGTGCCTGGTTTAGACATCATTCCCTTGAGAATGGGTGTCAAAGTGTGTGTGTGTGTGTGTGTGTGTGTGTGTGTGTGTGTGTGTGTGTTGTGTGGATGCATACACAACACACACACATTAGCATGGGACAAAATGGTTCAGAAGGAAGAATGAGCTTAAACAAATGGAGACAGTGGCATTAATTCAAGTGATTCGGAAATGGGTTTGATTCGACCCAAGGCCAGCCTACCCTAGCTGTGCAATCCTGGGCAAGTCACATACCTTGTTTGCCTCAGTTTCCTCATATGTAAAGTGGGGATAATAACAGCCCTGACCTCCCATGGTTGTTGCCAGGATCAAATGAGAAGACAATTATAAAGGTCTCAGCCCAGTGCCTGGCACACAGTAAGCACCATATAAATGTTAGCTATTTTTATCAATATTTCAACATAGTGGAGATTTCATATTTGTTCAATCGAATGAAATTAAATTGTAATAATGTCTCACATTGCCTCTGGCAATTTAAGGTTTACGAGGTACTTCTCTCTCAATGACTCTGTGACGTGAAAGTTCTAGAAGTATTATTACCACCCCATGTTACAGATGAGGAAACTGAGGCTTACAGCAATTTTGTTTTTGCTCACTTGCCCCCAGTCATGGAGCTAGACAGTGTCTGAAATCAAGTCAAATTAAGTTATATCAACAAGCATTTATTAAGTGTCTGAGCATGGGATAGTGGGAAGGACCCAGATTTGGAATTGACCTGGGTTTGAATCCCAAGTTTGCAACTTCCTATCTGTGTGACCTTGGGCCTCAGATTTGATCTCTATGGGCCTTGGTTTCCTCAACTGTAAAAATGAGGGGATTAGAAAAAGTTCTCTTCCAGCTCTAGAGCCACGATTTGTTCGACACTAATGGAGTGATGACTATGTGCAAGAAATTGTGTCAGGAGCCAAGCCACAGACACAAAAAGATAATGGGTCCTGCCCTTGAGGAGCTTATATTCTAGTTCACCACAAAAAAGTCTGCATAGAGTAAACATATAGTAAACTCATAAACATAGAGTAACTTCATAGTAAACATATAGTAAACTCATTAGTCAAGGAAACTGAGGCCCATAGAAATTAAAACTGAATCTGCTGAGGAGGGTTAGGATAGGGGAAAATGCCAGGGCCACCCCCTGGCATTCTCTATACCGAGCCTTCTTTCAATGACATTAATTGTATAGAAGGATGTGAATTTTTCCATCATGTTTTCTCGGACCTGTCAAATCTCCTTCTTCCTATTTTCTCCAAGCCAGCCTGTTCAGTATCCATACCCACCTTTAGAGAGAAAAAAATTCCTCTGTTTTTTTGGGGTTTGGGGTTTTCCTAAAGACTCAATTTATCTCATGCATTGTGGTTTATATGTGTTGTCTCCCATTGGAATGGAAGCCTCTTGAGGGCAGGGATGACTTTTTCTTGATTATCTCCAGCTTAGACCTGTGCATGGCATATGGTTGACTGGTTATTGATTGTATGGGGTAAAAGGTGGGGAGGGGAGCTGGGAATATAGAAGGAGGAAAAGGAGTCACTTCTGGGAAATAGAAACGATGACCTAGTATGAGGCGGACCCCAGGATCAGCTTGCTGCATCAGCTCAGGCTTTTTCTCCTGAGTCTCAGAAAAACATTTAAAACAGCTCCCTGTTTAGTGCCCCACCCCCAAAGAGAGGAACAGCCTTCCCCTGGTCTCACTCCCAAAGCCCTTCTCCCCTGACTGCCAAGTCTGGCATCTCTTGAAGGAGATTTCCAGGAAAGGAGGGTTTCCTGTGTCCAGAATGGGCCCTGCCAAAGCATGGGGCCATTTCCAAGACTGTGAATTAGGCCACGTTCATTTTTCCCGTCCTTCCCCCTCCTTTCCCAAGGCCAGAGACTCTTCCCATCCACTCCAGGAGGCCCTTGGGGCAGAGTCTCCTCTCTTCTCCTGGATGACGGAAAGTAGCTGAGGGAAGGGCATGAAAGAGGAAATTCACCTGCAGCTGGAATGCTCTCCCTTTGGCCTTTGAGACTCCCTGGCTTCCTTCATCTTTTTCATGAGGGCTTTCTGTCTGTCCTGTCCACACACTCTCTCCCTGTCCCTGTCCGTCCATCTCTCTCTCTCTCTCTCTCTGTCTCTCTCTCCCTCTCCCCCACTCTCTTTCTCCTAAATGCTAGTGCCTTCTCCCCCAAATGACCCTGTATTCTACTTAAGAGATGGACGGACCACAAACCCTTACAAGGCAGGGCCTGTTTCAGTAAATGTGCCCAACACACGGTCAGTGTTCACAAATGCTTGCTGACCGACTAATATACAGTCAGGAAAGAAGCAGGTCACGGTCAGGGGGCCTTCTGAGGGTATCATTCACCCCAGAACATCATCACTCAGTGACTTTAAACCCTATAGATCTAAGTCTGTGTCTATGGTTCTTATCTCAGGACTTGGGAATCTTATCGGTCAGGGAAGAAGGCAGGGGTCACCTCTTTCAGCAGAGACTTAAACTTTATATAAATTTGGAAGCCAGGGTGTGCTACAGAGCTGAGCCGACTCAGGGTGACCATTGATACCTCAGGAATTAGCAAACACTAAAAATCAGGGCTTGATTTGTCATTTTGTGGATTGCTCAGGCTTCAGAAAGAGAAAATATTAAGAGTGTACAATAAATTTTAAAACGTGTCCTTGAGTACAAGTTTTCACCCCCCCCACCCCCACCTTGGAGAGCCGGTGTTTAACATTTATCAACACACTCTTCGGTGGGAACAATCAGATGTTCATAGACTGAACTCAAAGGAGCCTCAGAGGACATCTAGTTCAGTGTTATATTTTACAGAGAAGGGAACTGAAGCTCATGGAGGGATAGTGATTTGTCCAAGGTCTCACAGGCTCACAGACTTAGAGCTGGCAGGAACCTCAGAGGCCCTCACTTTACAGATGGGGAAATTGAGATCTTTGCAGGGAAGTGACTTGCTCAGGGTCACACACGTCCCAATTGGCAAAGCCAGGATGTGAGCCGGGGTCTTGTGGCGCCCAAACCAGCAGCTCCCCACTGGTCCGAGCCGTGGCTCGATTTGTATGGAGGGGTGGGGGGAGGGGGTGGCGGGCCAGCGTGCAACAAAAATAATGACGATAATTGATGTTCACAGTTAAAGTCTGCAAAGTATGCTATATAAACCAGCCCACAACCAGAGGAGGTGCTTATGGAATATACATAATATTATTATATTAGTATGTATTTCTATATAATATTATATATTGCAGATAAATTATGGATTATACAAAAATATATTTATATGTAAATAAACATAAATATTATATATTAGAATGTATTATATACAAATATATATTATATTACATATGTAATACATTATAGTATATATGTGGGTGTATGTATATGCATGTAAAATCATCTTAGGCATTTGGCTGGTTCAGTGGATAGACAGCTGGGCCTGGCTACAGGAAGACCCGAGTTCAAATCCGGCTCTGACATTTACCAGCTGTATGACCTTGGGTAAGTCACTTAGCCTCTGTTTGCCTCAGCTCCCTCATGTGTAAAATGGGGATAATCGTAGCGCCTCCCTCCAAGGGTCACTGTGAGGATCAAATGAGATAATATTTGTAAAGCGCTTGGCACACAGCAGGTGCAATTACTGTTTTACAAATGAGGAAACTGAGGTACAGACTGACGAATGGCGTGCCCAGGGTTACAGAGCTTGTAAATGTCAGAGACAGGATTTAAGCCCAGACTTTCTGACTCCAAGTCCACAGTTTCTACTCCATCATGGAAAGGGAGGAAAATGGAAATTTTGGGAATTTTCTTATTTTTTTAATGCCAGCTGTTTTTTACTGGGCCATCGTTCAATGAAGATTTTTTTTTGGCTGGTGATACAATCACACCCCTTGCTCTGCCCAGTGACTAGAGTTGGCTTTTGCAAGACACCAACAAGTATTGGGTCTTTATGAGTCTACAGGCACTCGGTTCAGAAACACCCAAACAGATCAGACCTAAGTTGGCTTCTTCATCAAATAATTACACCTGATACATTCAGAGAGACGCAGCCTCCGCCTGCTCTAGCAAAGACTAGCCCTGTGGACAATGGGCAAGTGGCACCTCTCGGTGTCCCCAGGAGATTCTCTGAAAATACAAGGGACAGCACGGTGGTGTCTGAAGAGGGGATGTCCATACTGGGGGTACTTTTAACTGAAGAAATCCTAAAGCTATCTCTTCTCACCCTCCGAAGTGTTTGTATAGACATAGAAAAGAGGAGGAGGGGAAGGAAAGTGGGGGGGGCAGAAAAAGAAACAGAAGGAAGTATGAGAAGGGGAAAGAAGAGGGAAAGATGGAGGGAGAGGTAGAGAGGAGGAGGAAAGAGAAGGGGAAGAAGGGATAGGAAGAGAAAGGAAATGGTAAGAGATAGGGGACAGGGAAGAGGACAGGGAGAGATGGAGGGAGAGGTAGAAGAGGAGAGGAAGAGAAAAGAGAGAAGAAGAAGGGATAGGAAGAGGAAGGAAATGGTAAGAGATAGGGGACAGGGAAGAAGAGAGAGAGAGATGGAGGGAGAGGAGAAAAGGGAGAGGTGGAAGAGGACAGGAGGAGAGAAGAAGGGATAGGAAGAAGAGGGAAATGGGAAGAGACAGGAATAGGAAAGAGGAGAGGGGAGAAAGGGAGAAGCAAAAGGAGGGGGAGGGAGGGAAAGATGGAGGGAGAGGAAGAAAAAGAAGGGAAGGGAGAGGTGGAAGAAAGGAAGGGGGACAGGGGATATGGAAGATGAGGGAGGCCCAGACTGAGTCAGGAGACCTGGGCACTAATTCCCCCTCAGCTAAATTCCCTTGCCTGCTCTAGACATCGGTTTCATCCTCTATAAAAACGAGGGAGTCAGGCTAGATCAGGGCTTGGAGCTTGGAGTCTGTGAACTTGTGTTTGTCAATATTTTGACAATTATATTTCCATAGAGTGGTTTTGTTTGCCTGAGTTCAAGTCCAGCTTCAGGCATTTCCTAGAGCTAGGTGATCCTGGGCAAGGCACTTAACGTCTGTTTGCCTCAGTTTCCTCAAGAGTAAAACGGGAATGATAAGAGCACCGAACTCCCAAGGGTTTCGTGAGTATTTAATGAGATCATATCAGTAAAGCACTTAGCACCGTGTTTGGCTTATAACGGGCTCTTAATAAATGCTTTTTCCCTTCCCTTCCACCTCACATATATTTTATTTTATTCTTTGTTCCGAGAAGGGATCCGCAGATGTCACCAAAATGGGACCAACAGGGTCCGGGTCACAAACAATGATAAGAACCCCTGATTTTATTCAACACCGTCACTTTTATAGATTGTGTGCAGAGGGGTTTAAGTGAATGGCTGAAAGATACACGGGCAGAAAATCATCCATTTCAATCAATCAGTTACATGCTGGGCACTGTAGATACAAAGAAAAAAAGGAAACAAACAGTCCCTGCCTGGCCTCAAGGAGCTTACAGTCTATTTCACACCATTGCCCTGGAAGGGAGGCAAGAGCTGGAAAAGCCATAGTCCATAGGAAAGGTGGCCATCTGCTCACCTTGATGATCTCCTGAGCAATCTGCCTGGTTTTGTTGATATCCAGGCTCGTCTTGGGATCCCTCACGAAGGAGTGAAGCGTCCGCCCTTTACAGAAACTGTAAGAGAGAGAAGGGGAGATGGGAGAGACAGAAAGACCCCATGAGCATCTGTCCTCCTGTGCTCAATGAGAGGGCTGGCCCAGAAGGGATCCCGGGCCTCTTCCGGTTCTAACGTAGACAGAGCAGTCTGGTGCAAAAAGAACTGTGCAAAGAACTGTGGCAAGGCTTGGGTTCGAATCCCATCTGATCTCTCTCCATTTACTAGTCCTACCACCTTAGACGAGTTCCCCAACTTCCCTGTGACTCAGTTTCCTCATCTGTAAAAGGAGGGGCAAATGAGGTTACAGTGGGAAGAGCATTAAAATTAAAAGTTAAAATCCCACCTTTGATGTTTACTGCCTGGGTGACCCTAGGCAGGGAACTTTACATCCTCAGGCCTCAGTTTTGTCATCTGTAAAATGAGTTGGTTGGCCTCGATGGCCCTCCAGGTCTCTTTCCAACTCTAGATTGAGAATCCTGTGGTCCAATAATAATAGCCTATGTGTAGGTGGTGCTTTAAGGTTTGCAAAGGCTGTGAGGCAGGAGTTATTATCCCCATTTTACAGACGAGGAAACGGAGACTGACAGAGGTTAAGTGACTTGCCCAGGGTCACACAAAGTTTCTGAGAGGGGGTTTAAAGTCAGAAAGTTTGAACTCGGGGCTTCCTGATTCTAGGGGATTTGTTTTGTGAAATCTGGATTCAGTCAAAGGGCTGCACTTGAGGACCTAGAGAGCCCCGTGTGGCCTCGAGGCCACAGGTTCCCCACCCCTGTCTTAGGGTCTCTGATAACTATCTACTCTCCTTTTATCTTTAAGGAAACAAAGTTTCCTGTAAATTAAAAAGTTACTATTCCTTCACTGGCAGCTAGGTGGCGCCATAGTGCAGAGTGTGCAGGGCCTGAAGTCAGCCGGGCCTTGTTCAAATGTAGCCTCAAACACTAGCTGTGTGACGCTGGGCAAGTCACTTAACCCTGTTTGCCTCCGTTTCCTCACCTGCAAAATGAGCTGGAGAAAGAAACGGCAAACCGCCCCAGGATCTTTGCCAAGAAAGCCCCAGTGGGGTCACAAAGAGTGACTGAAATAACGGAACGTTCCTTCGCTGAGCCCAAGGGAATAAACTGAAATCAATTCAGTCACTGGTGGCAGAGCGAACAGAATGCTGGCTCTGGACTCAGGAAGACCCAAGTTCAAATCTTGCCTCAGACACTTCCTGGCCGTGTGACATCAGACAAGTCACTTACGCTCTCACCCTCAGTAAATAATAGCACCGGCTTCCCAGGGCTGTGGTAAAGATGAACTGAGAGGACGCAAATTTTGAAATGCTATATGTTAACACAGTTATCAACACAGTTGTTAATGTTGTTATTATGAAGCCTTCCCTGGTTCTCCCACGACCAGTGCCTGCCTCCCCCACTTACCTTCTATTTCCTTTCTATCTCTTCCGGACAGATCTAATTGTCTACATATTGCTCCCCATGGCCAGGGACTGTCTCATTTTTTTTTTTTTTTTGCTTCCCCTAGGTTCCAGAAGAGTGTCTGGCATACAGTAAGTGCTTAATAAATGCTTGTTGCTCAGTTGATCTCTGGCTTCATTCTCTTCATCCACACAGATAACAACCTTCTCAAAGACTTAGATGGTCTTTAAGTATTTCTGTGGCTAAAACATCCATCCCTCTTTGACCAGACTGATGAGAACAGTCTCTCTGCTCGTCCTGGGACAAAAGACATGCTCGAAGCCTTTCCAACATGGGAAAAACCTTCTTATATTTCACTGGAATAGTCTAAAAAAGCCAAGGCTCCCCTTCACCTACACTAAGGGAAGACTATGGACATGGGTGATACATTTTTATTTTTAAAAATAAGCTTCTAAATAGAAAAGCTTACATTTTTTTAAAAGACCCATGCATTGGGCAGAGGAGTTTTACATTTCAAAGATAGCAGTGAAGAAATTTCAGGGGCTTTGCTTGCAAATAAATAAATATATTGAAATAAAATAATAATAAAATAAAACACATTTATTAAACCACTACTGTATGTAGATCTCTGGACTAGTTACTGGGTGAGAAACAAGGTTTTAATTAGCTGTGCTTCCTGCCCTCACAGAGGGACAGCCTGGAAAAGGGATGAGACCATTGCACAGATAGAATACATAATATTCTGTAATAAGTTTGCCTGAGTTTTAATAAGTTAAAGCTTTAATAAGTTCTGAACTATAATAGATTTGTACAGAGTTTTCTGAGGTCTGAGGGTGAAGGCTAATGCCAACCAGGGAAATTTGTAAGTCAAGGCAGACTTTTGGCAGAGAACTCTGTCTCTGGGAAGAAGTTTAAAAAAAAAAAACACCATTCAGAAAGATGTTGTTTTAAAAAATTTTCTGGGGAATGAGATTCTTTTTGGAATCTTGGTACATGAAAGAAGGGGAAAGGAATACACATTTATTAAATGCCTACTATGTGCCATGCACTGTGCTAAGGACTTTTTCTAAATATTAGCTCTCTTGATTCTCCCAGTAACCCTGGGAGATGGGAGCTTTATTCCCATTTTACAGTTGTGGCTTCTGAGGCTGACAGAAGTTAAGTGACTTGTTCAGGGTCACACAGCTAGTAAGTGAGGTAAGATTTGAACTCAGGTCTTCCTGACTCCTTGCCCAGTGTTCTATCCACCGCACCAC
Source organism: Trichosurus vulpecula (assembly GCF_011100635.1). NCBI lineage: Eukaryota > Metazoa > Chordata > Mammalia > Diprotodontia > Phalangeridae > Trichosurus > Trichosurus vulpecula. Next base: position 37,049,738 of record NC_050579.1, read on the forward strand.
CTAGCTGCCTCCAAGACCTACAATGTCAAAATGTGGACAGTGTGATGCTGAGAAGAGACCTAGGGCCTAAAGAAGAAATATGAGAATGCACTTCCTTCCTATCTTTGCAAAGGTGGGGGACTATGAGTGTGGAGCACAGCATATGCTATTGGAATTGATTGACATGTTGGTTAATTTTGCTAAACTGTTTCTTTTTCTTTTTTTTTAATCTTTTGTTAATAAGGGGTGATCCTTTGGTGAGAAGGATATATCAGAAAATGAAGATGATATAGAACCAATAAATAAAAACAAACTAATAAACAATAAACTTAATTTTTAAAAAGGAAGCGAGCCTGGAGCCACAGACCATCTGCTTACCTGGTGATGATGGCGAGGTGGGGGGGATTCATACAAGCCCCCATGAAGAGCACAACATTCTCGTGCCGTGTCTGCCTGTAATTCATCACCTCCTTCTTAAACAGCTTGAGGTGGTCCTGGTTGTTGCCGTCGATCTCCAGAAGGCGGATGGCCACCTCCCCGTGCCATCTGCCCCGGTAGACCTTCCCCCACCGTCCCTGCCCGATGGGCTCCCCCAGCTCCACCTGCTCAAAGGGGATGTCCCACTCCTGCAGGTAGACGCTGGTCTTGCTGGCTTTTCGAGAGATCATCCCTTTCCACGGCTTCCGGGAGTTGGGGAGGTCGTCCAGCTCATCCTCATCGTCTTCCAGCTCTGACTTACTCGCCTCTTGCTCTTCCACCTGGAAGGAGAAAAAAAAGAAGTTATGAGCTATATAAGAGGCTGTGTGGTCCAGTGAGGAAGAGCTGGACCAGGAAACTATAGAAACCCAGGCCTGACCTATGAATGACCTTGTATAAGTCCTATCCCCAATTTGGGCCTCAGCTGGGTTTGGCCCCAACATTCTATGTTACGTAATCTGTCAGTGACTCATGAGAATTACACAAGTTTTTGCTAGTGGCCACGGCAAAGAGGAAGAATGATCAATTCAGGGTTTTCATTCATTCATTCATTCATTCATTTATTTATATTTTTTTATTAAGCTGTTTCTGCCCTTCAGGCCATTAGTAAATCAAAGTCTCTCTCCCTTTCACAAGCCACATCTTATATCCAGAAGATAATGATGATGATGACAGCTAACATTTATGTGGCACCTACTATGTGCTAGGCACTGTGCAAACTGCTTTACAATTATTATCTCATTTAAGCCTCACAACAACTCTATGAGGTAGGTCTTGTTATTATCTGTTTTACAGATAAAGTGGTTCAGTGACTTGCCCAGGGTCACATAGCTATCATATGTCCGAGGCCACCTTCAAACTCAGGTCTTCCTGACTCCATGCCTAGCACTCTAACCATCTAGCTACTAATGCATAAAACCTTGGTTTCAAATTGGTCTTAAGGAAGCGGCTAGGTGGAGAAACAAAGGGATCACTGTACCTGGAGGCAAGATGGCCTGAATTCTAATCCTGCCTTATTAGCTGTGTGAGTCACTTTACCTCTTTCTCATCTAAAAAAATGCCTTTCGGGATGGTTAAGGGGATCAAATGAGATAACAGATAAGGACACTTTGCAGACTTTAAGGAACTACATAAATGCTAGATGTTAGCCATCATAAGTATTAAGGATAAACACGTAAAGGGAAGCAGAATTCATGAATTTTCAAATTGTTCTCTTCTGCAACACAGAAGTGTAATCAATGAAGCTGCCTTTCCTTAGACTCTACATCCAAGCTCCATTTCTCAACTTTCTCAAAGGGGCAGAAAGCTGTATTACACCCAGTACTCTGATAGTGACATTAAGGCATGCATGGGGCAGGAGAAGGGAATGATTGACCTAGGGACCCCTGCTATGCCATTTCCAAGCTCACCTCTGTTTCGTGGTCCTCGGCCACACTGGCTTTTGGTTGGTCATTGGCCCTACAGAGAGAAGGATTTATCAAAGAGAGTTAAAGGCAGACCATTCTGGTTTTCATGGGGATGGAAAGCTAAACCATAGGCAAGTCTGGATTTGTAGACCTCTGCCTGGCTCCCCACAAAGCAAAACCATGATTCCTAACGTTAGATAACTGTCTATGGCCAAGTTACTAAATGTTTCTGGAGAAAACACATTTTTAATCCACCTCTATTTTTTCCAGTTCATCTCTGAAAGATGTGGTGGTATGCAGGTCCATTTTGGGGTACTTAGGGGGATAAAAAAAACCCACAGGATCAGAATGAGGAGACCAGGGTTTAAGCCTCAGCTCTGCCACTACTAATTTTGTGTGTGACCTTGGGAAAGTCAATTCCCCAACATGGGCTTATTTCATCTTCCTTAAAAAGAGGGAGCTGATATGGAGAACAATTTATATAATTACAACAATATTGCAAAAGCAAGCAACTTCAAAAGATTTAAGAACTCTGATCAATGCAATGACCACTTATGATTCCAGATTCGGTGATGAAGCATACCACTCCACCTCCAGAGAGAGAACCTGGAGGACTCAAGACGTAGAATGTTTTGTTTGACTATGACTATTTGTTCCAAAGGGTTTTTTTTTCTTTTAATTAATTTATTTTTAGTTTTCAACATTCATTTCCACAAGATTTTGAATTCCAAATTTGTTTTTTTTTTCTTTCTATTAAATTGGGTATGGGGTAGGAGAAAGAGAAAATAAATGCTTGTTAATTGAAAAGTAAAAAAATAAAATGAGGTAGTTGACTCAGGTTGGTAGGGTCTTTTCTATCTCTGATCATTCATTTTCTCTCTCCCATATCACATGCATCATATACCACAAAGCCACAGAGCAAAGCATCACCACTGCTCCCCAGTTGGCTGAATGAACATGAGGCCAACAAAACATTTTTGGCCACCAAAGTGGGTGACTTATTCAAATGTCCACAGTGACAAGCTTGACTTTAATCTGCTGGTACCAACTCCACAAATACCCAGGTAGGAATAGGAAGGTTTAATCCACAAGAATGTTACTTTGAAGAAACTTGGGGTTTATTTTTTATTACCTTGTAAAAAGGAGAAAAGGAAGAGAAAAGCAAATGGAGATTAAGAAACTCCCTGTCAACTGGCAGGAGGGATATGAAGATGAGGTAGATGCTTACCGAGTTTCTTCAGCTGCATCAGGGACTTGGGGTGCTTGGGGTGGGGTGGAAATTTCTAGATAAAACAAAAACATAACACTAAGAAAGAGGAGCCGTGTTTCCCATTCACTGAAGATCAAGGGAGCAGAGTGGGGCAGCAGGTGTCGGGGGAGCGTTTGTGTGAATATAATTCTTAAGTAAATTGGTTTCTTTCTCCTAAACCATATACCCCAAAGGAAAGAATTTACCAACTTATTTTCAAGTCCTCCCCCCATGCCATTCCACTTCAATAAAAGCAAATTTTTTGAAGTTAATTGACCAATCAACAATCATTTATTAATCACCATGTACCAGGCAAATAAGTAGTGGATCGAGGCAGGCCTCGAAGCCAGGAAGACCTGGGTTTGAGTCCTTCTTCTGACACGTACTGGCTGTGTAACCCTGGGCAGGTTGCTTAATGTCCTTGAGTCTCAGCTTGCTCATCCATACAAGGAGAGGGTTGAACTAGCTAGCCTCGTGCTAGGACCCAACCCCACTGCTGTCACTCTGATACTGAACCTCATCCCCACCGACCACAACTGCTGCCGTAACAGCCCAATAGATCTTCCTGACTTTACTCTTTCCTTGCTCCAGTCCACCCTTCACATCCCTTCTAGGTGAATTTTCTTTATGTAGAGAGCTGGTCATGTTATTCTTTTGCTCAGGAGAGAATCTCTGCCTCTTTCCTACTCACTCAATAGGATTTAAGAAGTCACACTCTTGAGCATGATGACGTACCCTGTAATCCCAGCTACCAGAGGCTGAAGCTGGTAAATCTCTTGAGCTCAGGAGTTGAGCTGTATTGGGTTATGCTGACTGGGTTTCTGTTCTAAGTGATCACCAATACGGTGAGCTCCTGGGAGTGGGGGGCCACCAGGTTGCCTAAGGAGGGGCAAACCAGCCCACTTTAAAGGTTAGAAACAGGGCAAGCCAATCAGTAGTGGGATTGAGCCTAGGAGTAGTCTAGGTATTTCCTGCCTGAAATAGATGGAGTGATATCATCTTTAAAAAGAAAAAAAAAAAGATACATTTCTAAACCAGTGTGATTTTACCCAATTCAACAGCAATATTTAGGTAAATTTTTGTGACCTATAATGTAGAAAGAATTTTGAATTTATTCAAATTCATGTTTAAAAAATGAATATTCAACTGTTATCATATTACAGTGATTCTAAGTAACATATGACAAACAACTCAAACTTAGAATATATACACATATATAAAGTCTTTAAGGTACAGAGAAGTACGCAGTATAGACAGAATACTATATAAGAACCAAGAAATCTGAATTTTATTCTTGGCTTTGTTACTAACTGGTTGCCTTGATGGGCTGTCAATTGCACTGACCCATGTCAATTGCACTGACCCATGCCCATTGTACCGTTCATGTCAACTGCACTGTACTATGTCAATTGTACTGTACCTAGTCAAATGTACTATGCCACATCAATTGCACAGAGCCATGTCAATTGCACTACAGCATGTCAATCACACTGTATCATGTCAATGGTGCTGTTGTAACTTCCACCTATTGCTCTTTGTTCTGCCCTCTGGAGTCAAGAACAAGCCTTCTTCTTCCATAGACCAGTTTTTCAGTTGCTTGTTCCTCCCCACCCCCAGCTGTGTCTTCTCCATGCTGAACAACCCCAGCTCCTTCAGACAACCCTCCTACGCCATCAATCTAAGGCTCTTTGTCACACTGATTGCCCTCCTTTGGAGGCTCTCCAGCTTACTACTCTCCTTCCTAAAATCTGGATGGGTCACTCGGAATGATCTCAAAGCCCTTCTCTGCTTTGCCATGTTGAGATCTGGGGCCAGTAACATTTCACTTGATACCAGCAGGGGCTGAAAGAGCAAGTCTATACATACACTGCTTCTTAGCACCACCCAGTGTCCCGCAGTCAAAGAATTTCCTGTTTAAAGTTCTTTTCCCTGGATGCTGTAGGATGATGCATCACCAACTAAATGGCAAGAATTTCCCTGTTAGATTCCACAGTAGATATGGAATCTAAATCCAGTCAGCTAATGGGGAATCCAATCAGTAGTGGGGAAAAGTATCAAACTTGGAGTCATAAGCCTTAAGTTCAAATGTTGCCTCTGCTACTTACTTCCTGGGTGACCATGGGTAAGTTTTTAACTTCTCTGGGACTCAGTTTCCTCCTCTATAATGGAGGTTCCTTGTGAGGTTCCTTCTAGTTCTAAAGCTTTGATCCTATAATCAAAAACTGTGCTTAGGGTAATTGACTTGGTCCCACTCCCACTTGGTCCCCTTTTTGTGATCTGGAGATATTCCTTAAAGTAGCCATTAGGTGGTGCTGTGCAGCAAGTCTAGGCAGGTCAATGGTTGTATCTTAAGAGATGGAATGAGTGGTGGATTAGGGTGAGAGGCAGGGACTCAGTTTTCTCACCTGTAAAGTGGGGTAGCATCTGCCCTGAAACTACAAGTAAGGAAGATGAGTGAAAAAAGAGGCTCAGAAAACTATCAGCACAGAGGGGGAGGAGAAGAGGGGCACTGCTTATCTTACAAGCTGAGATCCCATCATACCCCACGAATGTGTGTGTTGGGGGGAGAACGTAGGTCAGAGGATATGACCGTTTTCTCATGAAAGTCGCTTCAACTTCCTGGGACACAATTTCTTTTTCCATAACGTTGGCTTCTTCCCCAATGCTTATAAGTATGACCCTTGCCCCCCACCATCCTTAAATAGACTTCCATTTGGTTCTATTATCCTATATCTCTTCTTATTTTCATAATTCTGCTTCTAGAAGGAACGGTCTACCCTTGGTGGAGCTCTTTCTTCATTGTTCCTTCCCTTTTCAGTTCCTTGTAAACTGATCCCCAACTCCACCATTCCACTGAAATCATGTCCTCTACCTGTCTCTTACCTACTAAATCCAATGGTCTACTTGGTCTCTCTAGTTTTTGACACTGTCCCCACTTTGTCTTGGTTTCCATGACACCGCTGTCTCCTGATTTTCCTCTCACCTGTCAGACCCCTCCTCCTAAATGACCGTTGCTGATTATCATCTATTTCCTTCCTTCTAAGCCCAGGAATCCCTTAAGGCCCTATCCTGGGCCTTCTTTTCTCTCCCTACACTCTCTAACCCTGGTGATCCTATCCGCTTTTACAAGTTCAACAATTCGATCTAGGTAGATGTGACCCATATCTTTCTACTCAGCCCCAGTGCTCCAATCCTGTTTGCCAGATGATTCCACCTGGATGTCCCATGGGCAGTAACATATCCAAAATGGAATTCATCTTGCCCTCCAACCTCTCCCTCCCCTCCTCCTAATTCCTCTCATTTCTGTTGAGTGTCCCACCACCCTTCAAGACCCCCAGGTTGGCAACCTTGAAGTCATCTCCATCTCTTCCTTCTCCCTCCCTTCTGCCTCCCAGAGGTAGCTAGGTAGAGCCATAGTGCATAGAACACTGGGCCTGGAGTTAGGAAGATCTGAGTTCAAATCCAGCTCCAGACACTTACTAGCTGTGTGACCCTGGACAAGTCACCTCAAATTTGCCTAACTTTTCCCCCATCTGTAAAATGGGGATAATAGCACCTTCCTTTCAGGGTTGTTGTGAGCATCAAATAAGATATAATTTGTAAAGTGCTTAGCACAGCGTTTAGCACATAGTAGGCACTTAATGAATGCTTCCTTCCTCCATCAGTTGCCAAGTATTTCCAATTCTGCCTCAGTGTCTAGCACATAGTAGGCACTTAATGAATGCTTCCCTCCTCTGTCAGTTGCCAAGTCTTTCCAATTCTGCCTCCCCAACATTTCTCATATCAATTCCCCCTCTCTCTATCTACACGGCCTGATTCAAGCCTTCATTAACCCTCGCTGGATTACCATAATAACTTCCCAATGGGTCTCCCTGCTTACTGTCTCTGCCTTCCTCGATCCATTGTCTATACAACTGTCAAAAGAATCTTCCTCAGGCAAGAATCTGACCATGTCATTGCCCTCCTCCAGAGGTATAATTGGCTCCCACTGCCCTTAGGACAAAATTCAAGTTCTTCAGCCTAGTTTTTGCAGCCTTTCACCCCTGTGGCTCCAAGCTACCTCTTCAATCTTCTGTCCCATGAGGCTTCCTCTGCAAGCTCCACATTCCAGCCAAACTGGACAACTAGCTGGCCTCAGAGTTCTGCTGCCATCTCTCTGGCTCAGGCTGTCCCACATACTTAGAATCAACTCCTTCCTCACCTCTACCTCTCAGAATCCTCTTCTTTCAAGGCTCGGTTCACAAGCTCCTTTCTCCACCCATCCCATTAGCTGATAGTAAGTTCTTCCTAAGTTACCTTCTATTTAGAATAATAATAGCTGGTGTTTACACAGTACCTACTATGCGCCAGCCACTGTACTAAGTGTTATCTCACTGAATCCTCACAACAACCCAGAGAGGTAAGTGTTGTTATGATCTTCATTTCACAGGTGAGGACACCCATGAAGTGACCTGCCCAGGGTTACACAGCCAGGAAATATCTGAGGCAGGATTCACACTCAGCTCTTCTTGGCTCCAGTGATGATAATGGTAGCCTAGCCTTTGTATCCTCCATCAGTCATAAGTCCTTAATCAGTCATGAAAATGTATCAGTTCACCTATGGTATCCCCTGTAGAATTATGGACAAGGGCCATTTTCTTTTAATCTGTCTTTCCATGGCAGAGTGCCTTGCATACAGTAGGTACTTAATAAATGCTTCTTAGATTGGACTCTATTGGAGATGGGGTTCTGCGTCCGTTAAGGCCATCAAACGCAAGTTTGTTGGGGATACTGCAGAAAAGGGTCCTATCCAGGGACAAGTTGAACTAAGTGACCAACTCCCTTCCAAGTGGGAGGCTCTGCCTCTGGGAGGCAGATGGGTATGACTTCAAGGGGAGTAACAATCCCCTTGAGGGATTCCTGGGCTTAGAAGGAAGGAGATAGATGTTAATCAGCAACAGTCATTTAGGAGGAGGGATGTGACAGGTGAGAGGAAAATCAGGAGGCAGCGGTGCCATGGAAACCAAGACAAAGCGGGGACAGTGTCAAAAACTAGAGAGACCAAGTAGACTGTTGGATTTAGTAGGTAAGAGACAAGTGGAGGACATAATTTCAGTGGAATGGTGGAGTTGGGGATCAATTTACAAGGAATTGAAAAGGGAAGGAATAATGAAGAAAGAGCTCCACTGAGGGTAAACCATTGCTTCTAGGAGCTTGAAGGGCAGTGGTACTGTCAACAGAAATGAGAGGAATCAGGAGAAGGGCAGGGAAGGTTAGAGAGAAGATGAGTCCATTCTGGACATATTAAGATTAAATGAGCAAGGAAGGTGACCAGCATGCCCTGTCATTGCATCAGCCCAAGGACAATGGATTATGGGTCCTGTTTGATTGTGAGAAGCAGCATGTGGAGGTGGAGGTTGAAGAAGATCTGGGTTCAAATCCTGTCCCTGACATATATTGGCTGTGTGATCCTGGGTAAGTCATTTTATTTCTAAGGGTCTCAGACAATTCTCTAAGACTAGAAGCTGAGAAGTAAATGCTGACCCACGGGGCTAGAAGAAGATCCTTATACCAATGAAATTATAGGCCCAGTGAAACACACAAAAAAATGTATTATCAGTAAGAGAAAAGAAGAACCACCGGAAACCAGTTAGTCTAATCTCCTTGTTTTATGGAAGAGGGAAGTGACCTACTCAGAAGGGAGCTAAGTCCAGCCCTTGGGTCGCCTGACTCTCAGGCCAGGGATAGGTCTGCTGAGAGGGGAGGGAGGACTCTCCCCGCTCTGGCTGCACTGCCCCTCCTATCCCCACTCCTTCACCCCCCATATTCGGCCCACTGAACTCAGACACAGCCCTCACAATCCCACCCCCCCCCCCCGGTGCACTGGGAGCCCCACAGAGAGAGGCTCACCCCAGACAGGAAAGGCAGAAGTAACTGAAGGGACGAGCAGTTAGTAGAATCCATCCTCGTGACTCACCTGGGAAGATAAACTTCTGTCTATGATGGATGTAGTGGGCAGCTTGAAATAAAAGAGGAGAGCAAATCACACAGACAAACGGCAAACGCAGCAGGGAGAAAAATGCCAAGAGAGACGGTCAGCAGCAGGGCATGCATTAAATAACCCAGACTCGGTGGTGGCTCGGGGCAACTGGTTCTTAACCTCCGCCCACTCCCCACAGGCCTCTCAGAGAAGCAAGCTAAGAGAGGAGGGGGTGGACAGTCCAAGGTTAAAATAGAGCTGGCAGAGAAAGGGGGAGAAGGAGCTGTTTGGAAATGGGGACAGCACCAAACTGTCCTGCATTATCGCCCGAGTGGGAAGAGAAGAGGGTTTAGAGATAGGAGACATGGGTCTTATGTTGTCACCTTAGACCATCTACCCCCTCCCCAACTCATCCAAATAAATGTATGAGAGATATTGGGACAGGCCACTTGTAAAGGCTGCCCGATAAGCTCTGCATCTCCCAGGTGACTCAGTGAAAACAGGGTCTGGGGCCCTGCCCACGTCCTCACCACTCGCCAGATCTCATTTCACTCCCCATAATCCCTTTCTCAAAGTATGGCCGTCTAGGGGCAGCTAGGTGGCGAAGTGAGTAGAGTACCGGCCCTGGAGTCAGGAGGACCCACATTCAAATCTGGCCTCAGACACTTGACACCCTTACTAGCTGTGTGACCTTGGGCAAGTCACTTAACTCCAACTGCCCTGCTTTCCCCCCTCCAAAAAAAAAGAAAAAGTATGGCTCTCTTGGCTTCCGTTTCTTCATGTCTAAAGGAGAGGCTAATTGCCCTTCCTCCAGGCTGTGCATGGGAAAAGCATCTTCGGAAAGTAAAAACTACTTTGTGATCTTCACTATCAACGATACCCCTAACCAAAGAATCCAGGCTTCAGCTTGCTGATTTATGTAATAAACTGGTGCTGAGGGCTTATCAGGAGGGTGGGGGTGGGTATTGGGTGGGCAGGTGAGCCTTCATTTAGGACTCTGGGTTGGATCTCCCCTCCCTGAGAGGGCTGAAGACATCTCCTGAGCCAGGCTGATCTTCACTATCAATGATACCCTTAACCAAAGAATCCAGGCTTCAGCTTGCTGATTTATGTAATAAACTGGTGCTGAGGGCTTATCAGGAGGGTGGGGGTGGGTATTGGGTAAGTAGGTGAGCCTTCATTTAGGACTCTAGGTTGGATCTCCCCTCCCTGAGAGGACTGAAGACATCTCCTGAGCCATTCACACGTCAGGGAGGATGGTCAATGATCAAGGCTTCCTTATGGATCAGGGCAGACTCTTTGTACTGGGTCTGTACAAAGAGGCTACAGTAGATATTCAGGGAGAGATATCCAGGGAGCTGATTTCACAGTAGAGAAAGGAATCAGAAGTAAGAGCAGATTTGGGGTTGGGAAAACCTGTGCACCCATGTACCCCACCCCCATCCTGGCAGCCACTAATGGTAGCCTGGGAGATCAGAAAGGTGGAGGAAGCAGTGGGGGGGCCCCAGGAGAGGATGGAGAGGCAGCATCAGGGACCCAGGAGGGTTGGAGATACAGTGTCGGGGCCCAGGAAAGGATGGAGAGACAGCAATGGGATCTCAGGAGAGGAGGGAGAGGCAGCATCAGGGACCCAGGAGGGTTGGAGATACAGTGTCAGGGCCCAGGAAAGGATGGAGAGACAGCAATGGGATCTCAGGAGAGGAGGGAGAGGCAGTGTTGGGGCCCCAGGAGAGGATGCAGAGGCAGTGTTAGGGCCCCAGGAGGGGAGAGATGACATTGGGGTCCCAGAAGAGAAGGGAGGGGCAGTGTTGGAACAGCAGGAGATGAGGGGGCCACACAACCCAGGCCCTCTGGACTGGCTCTATTCTATAACAGCCTCATCCCACCAAACCATGCCTGAGACTTAATACCCCATCATCCTCAATGAGGGGGTGAATGGGTCGTTAGAAAAAGGCTGCAGCTGCTTAGAAATGAATTGGAAGCAGCAGAAGAGAAAAGCAGGCATCCGTTCATGCTGAGATCATTCAATCTGACACGAGCTTGCTGAGATTTACGTTTGCTCCCAATTTAAGGCCCACAGATTTCATGCGGCATGCACATAGCACTGAGAAATGAGCTCAGAGGGACACAGCCCTCAGCTATTTCTAGACTTCTCTCTGCTCTCATCCTCCTCCTTCCCTACCCACCCAACCCTCAGATCACCAACCCCACCCCAGTCCCCCAAACCCAGCTAGAGAGGCTGAGGCTGCCGTTCTTTGTGCTCCAGAGAAGGCAGCAGACTCATCCCCCCTTGAAGATGAGCTGAGGCCTTACTGACACTACGGCCAGGGCAGTTTAGACCATGACTGGGGTCAAATTCATTTAGGGAAAAACACACGAAGTCTCCACTATGAGTTAGATCACTCTCCTGCCTTATGCTCCCTTCTCCTGCCTCTCACCCACCAAATAAATGTATGAGAGGTGCTGGAATGGGCCATGAAGAAAGGCAGATGAGCTCTGACTCTCTGGGATGACTCATTCTAAACAGGTGCCTGCCCCATCTCATCACTACTCGCTGAATCTCACCTCAAAATGTGGCCCTAAAGAGTGCCTGACATTTGTAAAGTGTTCCGAGACTGACAAAGTACTCGGCAGACATGACCTTGCTGGAGTGTCACAATAACTCTGTGGAATGGGTGCTGCGAGTGGTATTATCCTCATATTACAGATGAAAGACTGGGGCTCAGAGAGGGTTAAGTGAGTTATCCGTTATCCCACATCTAGTAAGTGCCAGAGGTAGTTCTCTCCTGTCCCCAAGGTCAGTGTGCTTCCTATAAACACCACACCGTCTTCTACTATAAAAGTTGCTTTCCTTTGTCTCTTTTCAGTCGTGTCTGACTCTTCATCAGCCCTTTTGGGGTTTTCTTGGCAAAGATACTAGAGTGGTTTGCCATTTCCTTCTCTAGCTCATTTTACAGATAAGGAAACTGAGGCAAACAGGGTAAAGTGACTTGCCCAGGGTCACACAGTTAATGCATGTTTGAGGCTGGATTTAAACTCAGGTCTTCCTGACTCTAGACCCAGCACTATTTTACTATGAAGATATAATCTTAAAATTAAGATGAATCACAATAAATTACATGTTAAGGATTTTTGAGGACTTTGTAATGCCCCTTGTGGTAAATGGAGAAAAATTCTAGAGTGCTACAAAACCAGGGCTGGGAATTTCCCTTTCAGCATATACAATTGTTGGACTGGATTTCATCAGTACAGAGAACAAAGCCCCAGTGGGGAAACCTTCTCTACTGATGCTGATCAGCAGTCACTGCAGTTTCTACCCTTGAGTTGGCCAGGACCCTGAGAGAGGTCGGAGGCTGGACTTGCTCCCAGGTTTTCCCGACTCTGAAATCTGCTCTCATTACGGCCTGCCACGCTGCTCTCCCTGAGCATAAAGGAGGCTGAGGTCAGTCTCCCTCAAAGCCTCTACTAGCCTCCTTCTGCTCCATCACCACCAGCTCTGCTCCATTCCTAAGCCCAGTTGTCCAACTGGCCAATGCAGGTCACTCCTCATGGGGGAAGAGCTGGGTTTAGAATTTGGAGAGTTCACTCTCAGTACTATTGGACACAATGAAATGCTAATGGGGCAGAGTCACCCTCCTTGCATGAACCTGAGAGCTGTTACTTCTCAAGAGGAAATACCTAGCCTGCCCTCCATTCATTCTCCAAGTGATCGATGCCTGTCCTTGACTGCTTATTCTGGGATCCCAGGAGACAATGCTTAAATGACCATCCCTCAGCAGAATCTACTTCCCATGCGTGGACAGGGAGGTCTGCCTAGCTAAAGAAATATGGATAGAATTAAGCTCTAGCCAGTCGGGCCCACTAGGAATAGACCTGAAAATCCAACGCTGCACAACCCACTGGTTAAAGAATGAAATCTTAAGTAGAAGACCAAGGCTGTACAGAGGCAGTCACCCTGGAGATCCAAGAAGCACGAACAGAGAAAGCTCACTGGAGACACAGGGAATCCAGATTCCACCACCCAGACAGAACCTGCCAAGGACCAACAGAGATCCCCAAGCATCACACCCGGAGCAGTCACCTGGGAAATTAAACCTGCTGTCCCGCTGAGCCATCGGGGAGGGGTTTGGGGGCGTCGTCGCGCTGGGGGGGTTGGAAGACTGGAACGGTGCCGGGGAGGACGGCGTGGAGGATGTGGTGGAGGATGGGTTGCTGCTGGAGTCAAGGTGATTCACAGCTGGAGGGTGTTCCTGCAAGACACGAGGGATTAGACACCATCACCCCCACGATGTGAGAGATCCCACCATGGCCGGCTCGGTGACTCAGCAGACCTGCTGATCTGGAAGAGGCTCTCCAGTCCACGGTGCCACAAAGCTGCCTCGATATCTACACTCTCTCTACCTCTAGAACCTGTGAGTGACTGAAGTCTGGATTGCAGGGACTGCATTTTCTGGGAGTCCAAATAAAGAGGTGGACCGATGCCAGGGATTTGGGTAATTATTATGGTTGTTTTTATAATTTCTATTTTTATTATATATCCTCATAACCATTATTATCACTATTATATCTACTCTTTAGAGCTATTATCAGTCTCATTTTACAGATGAGGAAACTGAGGCTGACAGGAGTTAAGTGACTTGTCCAGGGTCACAAAATAGCATCTAAAGCAGGATTTGAACTCAGGTCTTCCCAACTCCTTGTCTAAGGCTCTTTTCCACACTTCTACTAAACCCTCCTGTGTGCATTGCCTCCCCCTACTAGAATGGGAGCACCGTTAGAGGAATGTGGAAATTCTCTTTGTACCCACAACACAGTGCTTGGCCCATGGCAAGATCTTAATAAATGCTTTTTCAATCATTTATTCACTTTGTCAAGGCCAACATGGGGGATGCGGCTGGACAGAGACAGGTTGAATCGATGGCCTTGGAGGTCCCTTCCATCTCTGAGACTTTGTGATTGAGAGAGCCTCTAACTAAGAATCACTCATGTGTACTTATCACTTTTAGGGTTTCAAAGTGCTTCAAAGATTCAAATGCCCTTTTATTGTACTCAAATGGTACACCAAAATCAACCCCAGTCCCTCATTGAGCCACGGAAGTGACTGTGGCTCCTCAAAGGTTGCGCCCGTGGAGAGTGAGCCCTCTGATGTTCTACCAAGCTGGAAATCTTGATTGCTGTCATTCAGTTGTTTTCAATTGTGCCTGACTCTTTGTGACCCCATCTGGGGTTTTCTTGGCAAAGATACTGGAGTGGTTTGCCATTTCCTCCTCTAGCTCATTTGTACAGATGAGGAAACTGAGGCAAACAGGGTTAAGTGACTTGCCCAAGGTCACAAAGCTAGCAAGTGTCTGAGGCTAGATTTGAACTCAGGAAGATGAGTCTTCCTGACTCAAGACCCAGCACTGTATCCACCTAGACACCTGCTGCCACCTCGCTGCCCATCAGGGGCTTATGAATGGTCGGCACGCCCATTGGCTGCAGACTATGCCCACTAGGTGCAAAGACACTTATCCCTCCACGGGCCTTCTGTGGCCACAACACCTCTTAAGGTACAGTTACTGAGGCATGAATGGGTTATGATCTGTGTTAGTGCAAAGTACATCCAAGCCCACAAAATTACAAATCCTTGGCGTACTTAAGTCTAAGTGTACACAGCTATGGTGAATAAGGCTTTATTCATGAAGGTTTTACTAGACCTGCTTTAATGCCCAAGTAAGAATCACTTGTCATCTGGGCAAACGTATTTTCACAGTCATCTCAGAATGGCCTGATCACCAAAGCTAAGCTGCTCTGGATCATTCCCGCTGGGACCCAGAATTAGAGTCTGGAAGGGGGTTGGGGAGAGGGGCATATGTCCATAGAGGGTAATTGGGCTATAAGATGGCGCTCTGCCTGGGCCCTTTTCATGCTCTATCCAATCAGGCCACTCTCTCCTTTACCTTCTTCGTCAGTGCTTTTGGGAGGGTTCCAAAATGTGGCTCTGTTGATCTGTCCACTGGGTTGTTGATGTCTGAAGGCACAGATTCTGTCCTCCGTAGTTTAGATACTGGGGAGAAAAATCAGGGTGGGCCAGAGTCTCAGTAAAGACTTAACCTAGTCTGGAAAAGTAGATGAGTTAAAAACCAAGAGACTCACATGGTAGGAATGATATTCTACAAACAGGGACTTCTTTCGTGCATTTGTTATGGCACTTTAACCTGCAGAGGACAGAGAAGCAAGAGTGGGTCAAAGGGCTCATCTGTTTTTGTTTTTAATTTTTTTTTTGTTCTGAACTTCAACAGCAAATAACACAAGCATGTCTATATACATAGGAAAACAGGAGGGGAAAAAAGATTGCATATGAAACTGCAAGTTTCCATTATGTACAACTCTTTTCTTCTTTTTGAATATAAGCTCATTTCAACATTTAATTTTCAAATGTTTTAAAGTTGTCCCAACTGTCCATGATTCTGGTCTTCCTTCTGTTCTGCTCGGTGCATTTAAAAAATGCTTCAATGACTTTTTTTCCTTCCTTACTCCCTCCCTCATTCCTTTCCTCCCCTCTCTTCCTTCCTCCCTTCCTTCTTTCCTTTCTTTTTTTTTCTCTTTCTCCCTCCCTCCCTTCCTTCCTCTCTTCCAAATTGAAAATACAAAAAAGAAAAAAAATTCTAAGGGCTCTTTCAAAGCAACAGTCTTGGTGAGACTCTCCTGAGGGTCACATGGGAATGTCTGAAATACTTAGAAAGGCCATAGACGGTCCTGCCAATGATTCAGCTAGGACTGGAGCAAGGACTGGAGAGCAGCTTTGTTGGTTTTTCTCTCCCATGCACGGACCCCAAATTTCAGTGTTCCCAAATGGTGAGCTTCCTGTTTTCCATTCCCTTATTCCTGTGCTTTCCTTGGAGGCAAGCCAGCCCTTCCCTTCCTCCTCTGCCCCCCTCTCTTAGAACAGGTAGACCCCATTTTTAGAATGAAATGAGAATGAACAGAACAGCCACATTAGAGAATGAGTGTATTGCAAAGGGAGCTATAAACTGGGGCAGGAGGGGGCACTAAGGGGATAAATCAGAGACTAGCTGTATTGCCATAGGACCCAGGAGGTAAATGGGCTTCGAGGGTACCCAAGAACTTGTGAAATGTTTGAAAGAGAGCCTAGGTGTGGTGAGCAGGAAAAGCCGATGGAAAAACAGAAAGGGCAAGTACCTAGGAGCTATGACAGTTAAGGATAAATTCAGAGAGCACAAAGAACCTCTGAAAGTGTAAAGGAAATCACAGAGGGAAAAGAAGGAGAGATCCTAAGTAGACAGAGTTAAAGGGGGACCTCCGAGGCCAGCTGGTCCAAACCCTGTGTTTTGCAGAGAGGGAAACTGAGTCCCACAGAGGTTAAATGACTTGCCCAGGGTCACACAGGGAATAAATAGCAAAGGCAGGATTCTAAACCAGCTCTTCTTATTCCAATTCTATTAACAGACAATTTTTCAGGGACACATCTTGTTCTTAATATAATTATTAATATTAGTTAAATAATAAATTAATAATATTAGTAACAATGCTATTATTAACAATAGCCATGAATCATAATAGTTCTAATAATAATAATATCTAATTTTTCTACAATACTTATTATGGTTATTAGGGATGGGGCCTGGACCTATGATTCCACTAGTTTAGGGAACACCTGCGTATGGAAATTCCTTCTACCAATGCAGGTCAGCGTCTTCTCTGCAAATGATGAGTCTTAGAATAGCCTGGAGATCTAAGAGGGTAAGTGACTCGCCCAGGGTCATACAGCCATGTCAGTGGTAGGGCTTGACCCCAGTCTTCCCAGGCTTTTAGGCTAACTCTAGCTGCTATGTGGAGCAGCTAGGTGGCGCCATAGTGCCTGCCGTCTGGAAGACCTGAGTTCAAATGTGACCTCAGACACTTACTAGCTGTGTGACCCTGGGCAAGTCACTTCACCCTGTTTGCCTCAGTTTTCTCATCTGTAAAATGAGCTGGTGAAGAAAATGGCAAACTGCTCCAAGAAAACTCTGCCAAGAAAATCACAAATGGGACCGGGAAGAGTGAGACAGGACGTAAACGACAGAAGAGCAACAGTGACAAATCTGCTGGGCCACACAGCCTCTCGTTATTACTATTTATAATACTGGTAAATTAGTTTTTCTCATTAAGAGAGAAGAGGAGGAGGAAGGAGAGTGGGAAAGAGACCAGGAAGGAGGGAAGAATGAGATTAACCTGAAGAAGTCTTCCCCTCTGAGCCAAGGGAACTGCCTACCCACTGGAGGATCGCCTGTCCAACACACACCCCCTGCAGGCCAATTCTGACCCCGGCCCTGTCCCGTCCTCACCTGCAGTGTTTACACTTCACGCCAAACATCATGCTCTTCTGGCACACGTGACAAATCTGGGACAGCCAAGACTTCGTGGAGAACCTGAACGAAATGAAATAACACACAGCCCCACCACTGCATGATGAGAGCCAAGCTGGGGAGCCCATTCCTCCCCGGCTCCAGTGAGCAGAGGCAGACCCCAGGAAGGGAGGTGAAAACAGGCCTGGGGAGCGGGAAGCCGATGGAGAGAGACAAGGACCAATATCCTGAGGAGAGGAAGGTCCCTGGCTGTTTCCACAGGGGAAAGGCAAAGTGGGGTGAAGCTGCATTCCTGGATAATTATTTGGCCCGCAGATTCAAGAGCAGGAATTAGAATCCCAGAATCCCAGAGATGTCAGAGCTAAGGAAGGCCTTGTAGACCAGAGAATCCAATTCTCTTCTTACAATGAGGAGGAGACTGAGGGTCAGAGGGGGCACAGCTCGCTCAATAGAAAGGAGGTTTCCTGACTTCCAGTCATGTCCTCTCTGCTGTTCTCTATCTCTGTTTTACCTGCCTGGGACCCAGGCTAATAAACAAACAAACAAAAATCCCTGCTGGGCATCTTGACCAGTCTGACCTAAACAAGATTCAGAAGCCTAGAAGCTGGATAGGGGGACAATGAGCTAACAGGATTTTCCTCTTGGGGAGTCACTAAGCATTTTGAGATTCTTTATGGAACTTCCCCCTCTCCCCTCCATGCATCCAACACCCTGTGGGAAGGAGAAAGCTTGTGTGGCTTTTCTCAGAATGTCTTCTGCTCCAGCTGGACTTACCTGTGGGTCACCGAGAGGCCGATGTCTCTTCGTACCATCTGTGGGGATCCGTGGGGAAGATCTGATGGCAAAGAATGGGGTTTGGGCAAGGTGAGGGGTGCCTTCCTCTCTCTGGGTGCATCACATGTCAGACACCACCCTCAGACTGGGAAGGGAGGTGGGAAGAAGAGGAAAACCAGCCGGCCTCTTCTTTCCAGGTGGGTCTCCAGCTAAGTTTCCAGATTCCTTTCTCTTGGTGAAATCATATCTAAGCTGCCTCCAACTTCCCCTCCCCTCCCTTCTTGTCCTTTATTGGAGCTGCCATGACATCATGGTGTCATAAGATACTGTGAATCTCAATCATCATTGAAATTCCATAAATCTTTAATGTGGAAAGTCACAAAACCCAAAGGAATCACAGACTTCAAGTTAGGGTTATACGTATGACACATCCACACATTTAGGACCATAGATTTAGACCTGGAAGAAACCTCAGAAGACAACTCTCCCACTTTACAGATGAGGGAACTGAGGCCCAGAGAGGCAAGGCGACCAAGCTCACACAGATAGTAAATGGCAGAGCTGGGACCTGAATCCCACATGAAAGTTTCAAAGAAAGATAGCTTTACAGCTGGGAGGGACCACAAAGACCATCTAGGCCAGGTCCCTCATTTTACAGATGAGAAAGCTGAGGCCCAGAGGGTAGTGACTTACCCAAGGTCAAACAGGTAGTAGGTAACAAAGGTACAATATGAAGCTAGATGTTCTGAGTTTGAATCCAATAGTCTTTCCACCTTAGGTAGGACAGGGGCGTGTCACTCCAGCTAGCTGGCTCCAGACCATATTTCCAGCCATCTACACTGGCCATCTATCCCTACCACCTGCATGTATACCCCAGAACCCCCTTCCCTCTTCTTTGCTTGGATATTGCCATCAGATTAATCTTGTCATCTCCCAAGGAAAGGACAAGGTGATTTCTATTGGGATCCACTCCCCAGTCCCATGACTTTCCAAAACAAGACACACCTTCCTGGCTACCATTCTCTTATATGTACAGTCTCCTATTAAAATGTAAACTCCCTGAGGTCAGGGAATATCTTGCTTTAGTATTTTCATCTTCTTTGCTTATCAGAATGCCAGGCTTCTATAGGAAGCCCTTAAAGATTTCCATTCATTCATGGAGATGAGATTCCACCACCACGGATTTAGAGCAGGATGGGTCCTTAGTGGCCAGAGTCCAACCTCTCATTTTATGGATGGAGAAATTGAGATTCAGAGGTTAAGTGACTTGCCCAAGATCACACAGATCTTGGTAGGATTCAAACTCAGGTCTTCCTCACTCCAAGGCCAGCCCAGTGTTACCTAGCTATCTCTAACTCCAAATCTAAGGCCCCTTCCTCCGTACCAAGGTGCTTCCTTACATGGTTCCTTCCTGAGGATGCTTCCTGGGGAATGAGCCCTGGTGGGGAATGAGCCCTGGTGGGAAATCGCCACTTATTCTTAAGCCAGTATAGAAGGAAATTTGAGCTTGATCAGCTCCCAGAAAGGGAGGTCTCTCATCGAGCCCCACAGACCAGCAAATGCCACTCCTTGTTACATATCAGCTCTGCAAGATGAGATTGGTGAGGCTGATTCAGGCACGAACCCCCAAGGCCTGCAGGGAGGAAGGGATGCCTAAAAAGGGCTGGTCCATCAGGGCTCAGAGATGCCATTCATGGCCAGATGGTAAAAGAGTCAGCTAGTGTTTGTTCAGTCCAGCCAGGGCTTACCACAGTGCCTGGGTACACAGCTGGATTTTAATAAATGCTTGGGGACAATCAGGTCTCAGAGATGCCAGACAAGGTCAGATGGTGAAAGAATCATCTAGGATTTGTTCATCCCATCCAGGGCTTGGCATGGTACACAGCAGGGGCTTAATAAATGTTTACTGACTATCTATCTCATAAAGCCTAGCTCCAAAGTATCACTACAGAAATTCTCTGATACCCTCTCATCTCCTTTACTGAGAGGAAAGACATACACAACAGAAGCTGCAACACTGGCCCTCTTGAGAGGGGAGGGGAAGGTGAGAAGGGACAGGCGTAGATCTGTGATTACATGGGCATGAAGAATTCTAAATGAAGGAATCAGGTCAGATCACCACCAGCTTACAGCAGTCAGCGCTTGGGTACCTGGGGACACCGAGAATTCAAGAGACTTGCCCAGGGCCACATAGCCAGGATGCGCTTCAGTGGTAACATTCGAACCCAGGTTTTCCTGACTCCAGACTTTGCCATAATGCTGCCCCTCCCTAACTGCTTAAACTCTGGGAAACCACCCAAGTCAAGCAGCACCCTGAGTCGTCCCTAGCAGACAGAAGAAATCTGTTCTGTGTTCCTCCTTCCCTACCCCATCTCCCATACCCCAAACATTAAAACCTGAGCATCCTGGAAATGGAAAAGAAAAAAGCAACCACACAGTGCAGCAGGAAGCGGGCTAGATTTGAAGTCAGAAGGCCCAAGTTTGAATCCCGGCTCTGTCCCCTTCTATCTGGGTAAACCTTGGCAGAGTTACTCCCTCCTCTTGTTTGCCTCATCAGTACAACGAAGGGTGTGGACCAGAGGGCCACTGAGGTCCTTTCTACCTCTAATCTGGAGCCAAGAGAGAAGCAAGGTCTTTAAAAGGCCTGTGTACAATGGGAAGGGAAAAAACCCACCTACAGCAAGTCACAGGAGCCCAGGGCATCTGCTTCCTCATCAGTAAAAGGCAGGGTTGGCCTAGATGGCCTCTAGATCAGGTTCTTAGGATTCTCTACAATGAGGGGGTTAGAACAGAGGAACCCTAAGGGCTTTCCCAGCACTGAGTCCTATAAATCTACCAATGCTTTGCCCACAGCCCCCCATGGCAGGGCCAACGCTAGAAGCTAAGTCTTCTCGATTTCAGCCCTAGACCCTCTCGGGTACATGGAGCTGACTCTTAGTCCTCCCAGAGGTACTGACAGACAGCCTCCTCCCCGTCGGTAACAGAATTATGGAGAAGGAGGCAGGGACGTGGAGGCGTGCTACAGACCTGGTGAACCAAGCAAGGACCAACAGGACCCTTCCCA